>NC_042628.1:68716483-68973572 GCF_901001135.1 Rhinatrema bivittatum | reverse complement strand
GCTAATGCAGGCGGTAAGATAAGGCCAGACCCAGGGAGAGAGGCTGCCCGTACTCTCTGCAGAACATTTGTGCTCAGTACTGCCAGTCCTGGAGCTCTCTTGAGCTGCTCGGGCCGTTGGCCTGCTTGGGCCCGGCGCTGGCTCCGTGGGTCAGTCGCGTTTCAGCGAGCTCCTGTGTGGTTTTGTCATTAAGCATTGGCCTGAGCCTCAGCTGAGATGCAAACCCTGACTTGTAAAGACAAAAAAATAATGTATTCCTGCGGGAAGGGATTGCTTCTTTCTGTTTTAAGCTTCCTCAGCCAAGATTTCTTTACCAGTCTTTTCTCAGGTGAAGAGCTGCATCTGAAGTGATGATATGTCGATTGGATGCAGGGTTTTCCTCTTACACCTCTGCCTTCCGGGTATGGTACAAATATTCATCTTCCACTTATAAATAGGCCAATAACATCTCCCACTACCCCTCATCTGTGTCTGAGTTCTCCTGAGACCCCTGACCCCAGCCCCTATATGCTGGTCTCTGATTTCACTCAGAGCCCTACAAACTCAGTCCTCTTATGCTGGTCCCGAGTTTCTCTCTGAGAACCAACCCCAGACTCTGTACTGCGGACCCCCGAACTGACCTCTCAGACTGAAGCCCAGCCCCCAACTACAGGTCCCCTGAGTTCTCTCAGTGACCTCTGATCCCAGACCCTGTACTACTGGTCCCTGAGTTCTCTCAGTAACCTCTGACCCCAGACCCTGTATTACTGGTCCCCTGAACTCTCTCTGAGACCCCAATCCACCGACCTGTACTAGGTCCCCTGAGTTCTCTCAGTAACCTCTGACCCAGCCCCATACTGCTGGTCCCCTGAGTTCTCTCAGTAACCTCTGACCCCAGACCCTGATTACTGGTCCCCTGAACTCTCTCTGAGACCCCAATCCCAGACCCTGTACTACTGGTCCCCTGAGTTCTCTCAGTAACCTCTGACCCAGCCCCCATACTGTGGTCCCCTGAGTTCTCTCAGTGACCTCTGATCCCAGACCCTGTACTACTGGTCCCCTGAGTTCTCTCAGTAACCTCTGACCCAGCCCCCATACTGCTGGTCCCCTGAGTTCTCTCAGTAACCTCTGATCCCAGACCCTGTACTCCTGGTCCCCTGAGTTCTCTCAGTATCCTCTGACCCAGCCCCATACTGCTGGTCCCCTGAGTTCTCTCAGTAACCTCTGATCCCAGACCCTGAACTACTGGTCCCCTGAGTTCTCTCAGTAACCTCTGACCCCAGACCCTGTATTACTGGTCCCCTGAACTCTCTCTGAGACCCCAATCCCAGACCCTGTACTGCTGGTCCCCTGAACTCTCTCTGAGACCCCAATCCCAGACCCTGTATTGCTGGTCCCCTGAACTCTCTCTGAGACCCCAGCCCCAGCCCCCATACTGCTGGTCCCCTGAGTTCTCTCAGTAACCTCTGACCCTAGACTACTGGTCCCCTGAACTCTCTCTGAGACCCTAATCCCAGACCTTGTACTGCTGGTCCCCTGAACTCTCTCTGAGACCCCAGCCCCAGCCCCAGCCCCCATACTGCTGGTCCCCTGAGTTCTCTCAGTAACCTCTGACCCTAGACCCTGTACTACTGGTCCCCTGAGTTCTCTCAGTAACCTCTGACCCCAGACCCTGTTTTACTGGTCCCCTGAACTCTCTCTGAGACCCCAATCCCAGACCCTGTATTGCTGGTCCCCTGAACTCTCTCTGAGACCCCAGCCCCAGCCCCCATACTGCTGGTCCCCTGAGTTCTCTCAGTAACCTCTGACCCTAGACTACTGGTCCCCTGAACTCTCTCTGAGACCCTAATCCCAGACCTTGTACTGCTGGTCCCCTGAACTCTCTCTGAGACCCCAGCCCCAGCCCCCATACTGCTGGTCCCCTGAGTTCTCTCAGTAACCTCTGACCCTAGACCCTGTACTACTGGTCCCCTGAACTCTTTCAGAGACCTCCAACCCCAGCCCCTTTACTGGTTTGCAGATGGAGCAAACACAGTCAGGCTTTGTTTTCTGGGATGTGAGAGATCCCCAGCAATAAGATGCTAATACACTGCCAATGTAATAACTGAGTGCTTGATTTTTTTTATCCACTGTATTTTGCCTCCTCAGCTTTCCTCCCTGTCAATGCAGACTGGACAGTTAAAATGCCCAGAAGCCTGATAGCTCTGAAGCAGTCATGCCTGGTCATTCCTTGTGTGTTCAACTACCCCGGACAAAGAAGACCAGGGAGTGATATTACAGCCACCTGGTACCAGAATGATGATGTGGTGCTGTACAACAGTGCCAACTCACAGACCAAAGCCAGGGCAGACTTGGTTGGGGACTTGGGACTTAAAAACTGCTCCTTGTGGATCAAGAGCGTGAAGAACGAGGATGAGGCAGAATAAATTCCGGGTGGAAATTCAAACTTCGACAAATACAGCTTCCATAACACTGCCCAGGTCACAGTCCAAGGTGAGGAACATCCCTGCTGCCAAAAGATACTTCCACGGTTGTATTGGCAAATTAGCATGGGATCCTTCCCCTGACTTCTCTTTGCCTCTCTTTCCTCCCTCAGAGACGCCCCCTGACCCGCAACTCTTGGGCTACAGAAAGAACATGAGTGAAGGGGACTTGATGACCGTCACGTGCAGGGCTACGCACACGTGCATCATGGATCCCCCCACCCTGGTGTGGAATCCGCAGCTTGACTTGGTGCGTGAGGAGCACAGGCCACTAGGAGAGGGGGAGTGGGAGGTAATCTCCAGGCAAGCATTCCTAGTGTCTGCTAGCCACCATGGGAAGGCTGTGAGCTGTGAGCTGCGGTACCCCGGTGGCCAAAGAGCCAGGACGACAGGAGAAAAACTGAGTATATATGTGAGTGGCACGACTGTGCAGAGAATCATCCTTTCGTTCATAGCTTAGATCTGTCTGTGGTATCTTTGATAATTATCTCTATACTACAGGACCTAGCATCTCTATATTTAATATTTATCTGTTTATTTCTGACAGTATCATATCTATTTTTCTATCTTCTTCCAACAATGTCTGTCTTCCCTACAGTGTGTCCATCCAGCTGCCTATTTGTTAATAGCGAACGTACCCTGTTTGTTGTGGACACACTTTAGAACACTTCCTGTTGCTCCTCACACATAGTTGAGGTGTCTTTAGAAAGGTTAAAAGTCATAGTTTTGCCCAAAAAATAAACATGTGACATATGGATTCTTATGTATTACAAGTGTTAATTTTAATATCTTGTTTAATGTGTGTTAATGTGGGTGTTAACTGACACCCATTTACTAGGTCTGATGACTTATGCATGCTGCTGGGTTCACAAGGGTAATGCTAACAGATATGCAAATTTATTCTTTTCCTTAGGAATTGTTTTTGTTCTATGTAGACAGCAGAGGGACATTTGGCTGGCAAGTGGTGACGTATATTACATTAAAAGAAGAGCAGATTAATGAACTCAGGATGTGTTGTAGTTGATGTTGTTGGGTCCTGTGATGATGTTGCCTGGGTTAGTATGTGGACAGAGTTGGCATCAGGGTTTCTGGCAGGGTTTGGTTCCTGAGCTGGTGACATTGTTGTACAATTTGTGGCTGCTGGTGAGTATCCATTTGAGGTTGGGGGGCCGTTGATAAGCCAGCCAAGGCCTGTGAGAGGATGGAATCATTGTCCAGGATGGGTTGTAGATGGTTTCAACATGGGAGTTATAAGTAACAAAACAACACCTTTTTTTGGGGGGGGATGATTCTGTAGCAGAATGCTCCTGGGCTTTGTCTGACTCTGTTGATCTGTTCTTAACTTCATTGGTGGATTTTATAATCCCAAACATATCTGTTGTAATTTCTTCAGATGGGAATGCCTCTCCAGGATCAGACAGATGCGACTTACTATAGGATTTGGCTGTAGACAATAGGCTTGTGGTATGGCTATCAGTGGGTTTCTGGTATAAATGTCGTTCTTTTGTGCCCCTCATGAATTGGACAGTGGCATTTAAAAAGTGCCTTGCTGTGTAGACTATTCTAAGCTCAGGTTGATGGTGGGGTGCAGTTTGTTTTAAATTCCACGTGGAATTCCTTAAGGGCTTCAAGTCCATGTGTCCAGATGATGAAGATGTTCAACAATGTATTTCCCTAATCCCTAATTTTCCCTTCCTAGCCAAAGAAAAGAAGAGGGGCTGGCTTGCAGTCCGAAGACAAACCTGAGGTGCTGTGGCAGAAGCCCATCCTGCCGCGACCCAAAGAGATACCTGTGGGGCCATAGCAGAGCCCATCCTGCTGTAGCCCAAGACCTGCAAGGTCGCACAGTCCCCCCAACACAACACACACATAGCAGGAGCAGCACAATAGAAGTGGCCTCCTTCCAGGAGCAGCGCGGCTAGAGAAAGGCCCAGAAGAAATTAGGAGGCCTGAAAGCTGTATGTGTGTATGCTTGTGTGTGAGAGAAAGAGACTGCATGTGTATGTGAGAAAGAGAGAACCTACATGTATGTAAGAGACTGCCTGTGTGCGTATGAGACAGGCTGCATGAGCGAGGGGAGAGAGCCTGCATGTGTGTGTCAGAGCCTGTGTGTGTATGAGAGCGAGAGCCTGTGTATGTGTGAGTCTGTATATGTTTTGAGAGAGCCTGCATGTGTCTGTGAGAGGCCTGTGAGAATGAGACTGCATGTGTGTGAGTGAGAGAGAGCCTGTGTGTGTGTGTGACAATGTGTGTGTGTGAGGGGGAGAGAGAGGATAAAAATTGTTAGGCCCCCCTCCCCCAATTCACAACAATCTGTGGGTGGCTGAAAATCAAAAGATTCCAGGTTTGGAAAGCTGGGAGATTTTTATCCTGTTATTTTAAATTTTGGGGTATTCTTTCATGTGTGTGCTGTTTGAAATATTTGGTTGTTGGGAAATATTAGAAAAAATGTATGAGTCATTTTAATTACTGGATACTCAATGGCTGTTGCCTGCTTGACATAATTATTCTTTTTATTAGTATGATTTTAATATTATGAATGATTTATATTTCTTGACTTTATTTCTTAATGTTTTATGAGGAATGATGATGGTTCCGTTTTTTCCATTGTTGCACTGCTTAATACAGTAAGACTGCTAGGTTTCCAGAGCATGTGCTTGAGTGAGAGTAAGTGAGCTAGAGTATGTGTGTAAGTGAGAGAGAACAAGTGAGATAATGAGCATATGTGTGAGCAAGAGGACTATTTAAATCAGTGAGCATGGGTGAGAGCCAGAGTTGTGTGAGTGTGTTTATATATATGAGCGAGAGGAGAAGTTTGTGCATACCTCCTATCCCTGACTAATCCATGACACATTTCAGGGTGACTGGAGTCTAAGGTACCAGGTATGGGGAGCAGGGAATGTTTTAGCCTTTATTTTAATTATTGACTATGTTGATGTGTCTGCTGTTTTAAAATATTTACTGCTGTTTGAAAATTTAAAAAAACAATGTTGTATGTTTATCATGAGCTGCTTTGAAATATGTATTTTTTTATGAGTATGGTTTTACTCTTATGATTGATGGTTTATATTTCTTGATTTTATTGTTTGATGTTTCATCAGGAATGGTGTTTCCATGTTTCAAGGTTATATTTTATTGTCTCTTTATTCTGTATTTGGTGAGGGTCTGCCTGTGTTCTGCTTATGTAACTGAAGTGAAGTATTCTGCTAGCATACAGTTTCTGTGCAGGGACATATAACAGCTTGGCTTGTTCTATTTTCATAATATCAGGTTTATTGGTGTTTTAGGGCCTGGTGTAATATTTGCAGTGTTGTCTTTTTCTAGGTAGGGGTTGTTACTGTTTGAGTGCTGGCAATTAATGCTGTTTTTGTATGGAAGGTTTACTATATTGTAATTCAGTTTGCTTAAAGTTTTCTGAGTGCTGACATGCTTTACAATTGTCCTAATACCATATGGCTGTAGGTGTCCTTTTTGCAAAGTTTTCAGGTTTATATACCGCAGCAGTGCATGTAAATAATGCACATGCTGTAAGTGATAGTTTTACCTTAGAACCCTGAACATTCTTTTTCATGTAAAATCTGTTAACTATAAATGCATAATTTAATTGTTTGTGAGAAGGTGGGACCAGGAGTGTGTGCAAGGCTGTAAGATTCGCCTATGATGCCTAATAACCTTGCACCAGCCCTGGCTGCACTGGCTCCACAAGAGAAAGTGTGTGTGTCCGGATATCAATTCTCTGACACAGTCACATACACACACACACTCTCAATGTGTGGGTGTGTCTTTGTTTCTGAGGAAGAGTATGTGTCTTTGTGTGTGTCAGTGTGTATGTGTCAATAAAGTTTCTGCAATCTAAAAATCTATTTGTGACTGAGTATGTGTGTGTGTCTGACACTGGCTGGCAGTGTCATTGCTTGCAACTGGTTCAAGAGCCAGACCGGGAATACAGGATGTATCTCTATAAGAGATACAAGCAGATGTGTAGGGGACCCAACCAATTTGCATGGATGGAACAGGGGCTGCAACTCTGCTTACCCCTGGTCTAGAATGTGCTCGACTTCTTATTTATTTAGGAAAGATGGAATTTCTTTTGGAGATATTTTGGCTTGATTCTGCCATGTTCCAGGGTTGACTTGGCGTGCTTTTGGGAGCTGTTAACACATGTGCTGCAGGGAAAGTGCATGAGGGCATTCAATTCCCCATGGGACGGTTTTGAAAAACTCCCTGGGCCAATATTTTCCTGCAATCCATCCCTGCTAAGCTAAGACGATAACTTTGAAACAGGCACACATATATGCATGTACGTCAGTGCGAGCCAAGGGATGCGGCGATTTTATAACATACGTGCACATTGACATGTCAGTATTTGCGTGCACATCTCGTGGCCCTGCCCTGGAATGCCCATGCCCCCCCCCCCCCAAAACCATGCCCTTTTTCAATTGGAGTGAGATATTTGCCCCTCGAGAAATGCCTGTACATGTAGGAGCCTTTTAAAATCCGGTGGATGTGTGCCTGTCCTACATGTGCTCACATCTCCCGACTTTGGCGTGCACATCCCTTTTAAAATTCACCTTTAAGTTTACACACATATATATATATATATCTTATCTTATACTTTTACAGCTTCCAGATCTTAATCAGGTTCTTAAATATTCTCTCTGCAAACAATTTGTTGTCTGTACTCACATCCTTTCACAAAGTTCTTCAGGTTTTACCCCAGAATGCTGTGGTCCATGGGTGCCCCCCCATGGGTGCCCCAAGGTTCTATCTAGGAGCCCAATGATGGCATGCTCACTTCCTTCTTGGCAGGGCCATGCTGGGTAAAACCAGCAGGCGCACCAGAAACCACTCTTCCATGTCTCGTTGCAGAGAATAGCAAGTGAGAAATCACAGAGCAAATCATATACGCCCACTCTGAGCACAAGCACAACTTGCCTGGGCGTCCACTCTCACATACAGTGCACTCCGGCAGAGCGCACTGTTAACCCTCGATTGGACGCGCGTTTTCGACGCGCTAGCGTTACCCCTTATTCAGTAAGGGTCGAAAACGCGCGTCCGACCCCCCCGAACTTAATAGCACCTGCAACATGCAAATGCACGTTGCAGGTGCTATTAGGTATTCCCGCGCGATTCAGAAAGTAAAATGTGCAGCCAGGCCGCACATTTTACTTTCAGAAATTAGCGCCTGCCCAAAGGTAGGCAGTGGCACTAATTTCTCCAGGCACCGGGAAAGTGCACAGAAAAGCAGTAAAAACTGCTTTTCTGTGCACCCTCCGACTTAATGTCATGGTGATATTATGTTGGAGGAACCAAAAGTAAAAAAAAAAAAAAGTAAAAAAAAAAAAAATTTGAAGTTGGCCCGCGGGTTGAAAACCAGACGCTCAATTTTGCCGGCGTCCGGTTTCCGAACCCATGGCTGTCAGCGGGTTTGAGATCTGATGCCGGCAAAATTGAGCGTCGGCTGTCAAACCCACTGACAGCCACCGCTCCTGTCCAAAAAGAGGCGCTAGGGACGCGCTAGTATCCCTAGCGCTTCTTTTTACCTATATTTACCGCCCGACCCTAATTTGAATACTGAATCACGTGCACAGGAAAGTGGCCGGTGCGCGCGCCGGGAGAGTGGGCGTTCACCCACTCTCCCCGCAGACTTTTACTGTATCGGCCCGATAGTTATTTAGAGGCCTCTGAGAGACACTGACAAACTCTTGTGTAATAGGAAAACCTTAACATAACCAAAGGAAGAGGTTAAGTGACAACATTTAGAGCCCAAATAAAGGGCATTAGGCCAGATTTAGGAGCTGGGCTCACTGACAAACCAGTGCTAATCCTCTCTGAGGTAGCAGATGAAATCACTGTCTCTTGTCTTCTAATAAGTGCAGACAACTCAGGAATGGTGCTCCCAAAATTGGTCTGGCTTTATTTACATGAAGCAATGAAAAAGAACAGGAACAATTTCCACAAAATCCAAAAATATCAAAAAAAGGAAATGTTATATTCAATAACTCTCTTGTTGCAGTGCCACTTCCCAAAATAATTCTTCAATTTAGATATTTGGCCGCATCATCAAGCCTGACAGCGTGATCTCTGTGTATTCAAAGGAGAACCGCCCAGACCTCTAATCATCTGATTAGATGTATAAGAAGCTTCTTATACATCATTTTATAAAAAACGATCATTATAAATCATCAGTTAAAAATCGAAAAAATTGAAAACAAAAGAAAAAGTATAAAGACTGGTTTGCCGCAGATGATTAGAGGTCCGGGCGGTTCTCCTTTGAATACACAGAGATCACGCTGTCAGGCTTGATGATGCGGCCAAATATCTAAATTGAAGAATTATTTTGGGAAGTGGCATTGCAACAAGAGAGTTATTGAATATAACATTTCCTTTTTTTGATATTTTATTTACATGAAAACATAATTAAACAGAAAACAATGAATTGCCACAGTTCTCAGTTTCTGGGTTGAACATTTGAACTATGATACAAACATTCTGGGTCGATACCCACCTGCAGAAGTGTTCTAATTTCTACATTACTCCTGTGGTCTTCAAGATAAGGTGGTCCAGCTTTCCTATTTCTTCTGGACAACGAGTAACAACATTGGGACGCCCTCCTTAGGACAAGCTGTATCAGCCTCCTGTGCTCTCCGGGCTGCTGACTTGGCTTCTATTCCACTCCTTTACGCTCCCATAGTTCTCACACCCCTGAGAGTAGCAATGATGGAGTTTCCAAATGTGTTATTCAGCATAAACCTCCCCAAAACATCACTCTGCCCAATTCGGAGACTTGATCAGATTCCCCTGTTCCACGTTGGCTGTACCCCCCTCTGTCTCTACAGCCCCTCTGTTTCATTCCTTTCTCTGGATCTGTTTTCCCTCTGAGCTATGCAGAGAGTGCTTAGCTGGGTCTAACCCCCAGGGTCTTGACCCGGAGAGTTTATCTGCAGTATTCCATCACTTCGGAACACCAGTAAGGTACAATTACATTCCCGTCCAAGGGGAATCACTGGGCCGGTGACCGCGAAACACGCTCACAGACTCCTGTGGCACAGTCCAAAGAGGCACAGTCCCTCCTCTCCTTAGAAAACATAAGGGGGGGGGGGGAAATCCACAGTTAGCTGCTTTACAATGCCTGCAGAAGGCAAACTCCTTAATGTATTGCAATACCTGCAAAAAGAGTGCAAAAGAAAAGTTATTTACACTACGTACAGAAATGCAGGCAGGAACCTTTTTGAAAATTGTAGATATTTTTGTACTTTTTGTACTTCAATATTTTCATATGTGGGCCCCATCCTGATGAGGGCCATGGACCATGCAAGGCCCTGATGACCGTCCTGGGGTAGCTGCACAGGGGGGGAAAGTTCACTTTTCAAGGCTGATAGGGTTTTGTACATACAGGGGCTCTTCCTGCCCACCAGGCAAGCACTCCAAACAGACCATGTCCTTACCAGCGCTGTTATTCAAAATCAAAATAAGGACATAAGAAGTGCCCTGCTGGGTCAGACCAAAGTCTACCGAGCCCAGCATCCTGTCTCCAACAGTGGCCAGTCCGGGTCACAGGTACCCGGCAGATCCCCAATAGTTGATTTATTTCTCTCCTAGAATAAAATGCTGGCTTTCCCAAGCCTATTTGGCTAATAATGGTTTATGGACTTTTCCTTCAGGGACTTGTCCAATCCTCTTTTGAACCTCACTATCTTAGTTGCCTTGACCTCATCCTCTGGCAACAGATTCCATAGCCTGATTGTGCGCTGAGTGTTGCGAAGGCCGGCCATGAATCCCGTGGCCAGCTCACCCCTCCGCTGCGGTCTGGGCAATCCTCTGCCGCTACGCGGCATGGCGGGGACGCCGTCGCCACCCACCTCCGGGCCTTCGCACGTGGCTCCTCCGCTGCTGAGCCCCGTTCTGGCCAGGGACTTCCCTAGCGTGCGCGCCTCTCCCCGAGACTTAAAGGGGCCGCAACGCGCTAGGGCTGCCGGGCCTCCCTTGATGACATCAGTTCCACAAATCTATTTAAGACAAGCTCTGACAACCAGAGCTTGCCTTTGCAACTGGTCCCCTCCCTAGTTGTCTTGGCTTCTTGCTAATTTGCCTTTTTCAGTATTGCCTGACCGCTGCCGGAATCTGACCTCTACCTGTCCAACGACTTCACCTGACCACTGCCGGCACCTGACCTCTGCCTGTCCAACGACCTCGCCTGATTGCTGCTGGAACCTGATCTCTGCCTGTTCCATGACCACATCTGACCTCCGGAACTTGACCTTTGCCTTGGTGACACTCTCCGAACTGACTTCCGAATCATGACCCCTGCCTGATTGACCACATCTCCTGATTCTGGCTCTGTTCCTTGCCTTGATAAAACAGGGAGGTAGGCGATCTAAAAAAGCCGTGAGGGCAACACACACAATAGATGCCAGATAATTCATCTGGCATAGAGAAGGAGGCCAGCACGCAGTCTGACAAAACGCTTGATTTGATATTGGCAGCCTTGAGTGCTAGACAGCTTCGGTGTGCACAACTGCGCATAGACAAATTCTGTCTCTATAAAACTACGGGCAGAAGTCCGGAATAAAATCACTGTTTTTTAATTACAATTCATAATCTTTCAGAAAAATTGATTGGCAATAAGATCATCCTCATGCGTACATAAGATTATCCTACACAGCCCATGAAGCAGCCCCCATGAGGGGGGCGAAACTTGGCCTGAGTCGGGCAGTTTTTATATTGGATCAAGAAGTCTCCTAATAAAATATTTTAACGGACATTATCTGTCATCTGTTCCTTGCCTTGTCATCGCCTATGCTGTTCTGGTCTTCCTAGCTCCATCTGACCTCCAGCCTCGTACCCGATCGCGCTCCTTTCCAGTCTGTGGGGCATGCCTGTCTACCATCTCTCCAGGAGACCCTGCAAGGCCCACGTAAGTCCAAGCGGTCCGGGTCCCTACGGGCTCCACCTGGGGGGACCGTGGGCTTCCAGTGGTGAAGCTCTTCCTAGCCTCTGTCTCCTCAAGTGCTCCGCCCCCTGGGGGCAGGTACTTCCTGGTCCCTACCAGGGAGTCGTTCTTCACTGCTCCAGGACAAGGGTCGACCCCCGAGCACAACACTGAGTGAACAAATACTTCCTAAGATTTGTTTTAAATGTGCTGGTTGTTAGTTTCATGGAGCGTCCCCTAGTCCTAGTGTAATTGTTTGAAAGGGTAAATCACCGTTCCCCATTTACTCGTTCCTCTCCACTCATGATTTTATAAATCTCAATCATATCCCCTCTCAGACGTCTCTTGTCTAAGCTGAAGAGCCCTAATCTGTTTAGCCTTTCTCCATAAGGGAGCTTTTCCATCCCCTTTATCATTCTTGTCACGCTTCTCTGCACCTTTTCTATCTCCCCTATGTCTTATTTGAGATGGGGGAACCAGAACTGCACACAGTACTCAAGGTGAGGTCACACCATGGATCTATACAAAGGCATTATGATATTCTCAGTTTTGTTCTCTTGTTGTCTACTCCTTTCCAATCTTTACTGACAGCAAGTAAAATACTGTAACACAATCCAAAAAAAGTCACAAAAAATAAACACAGTCTCTTTCACCTTCCCCAGAACAGGTCAGCTGTTGGGAGCTCTCCCAGTAGCTATTGAAAGCTGTAACTTTTTCCTCCAAGGTCCATTGCTCTTTCTCTCTTTCTCTTTGGCATCTCGCACTGATTGTAGCTGTCAGTCTCTGACTCTGGTGAATTTTCTCAGTTAGACAGTCCTTCCATCAACTCTCCTAGGAAATGCATACTTTTCCAGGCAGGCTGCCCTGCCTATTGACACCTTCCAGTACACTTGTCCCCCGTTTCTAGAACCCACTGCATCAACTTCAGGACTACCAGGAACGCCTCTCCTCGAATCCTCCTCTTCCACTCCCCGCAGGACCCCCTTCATGCCTAGATTTGTTAGTAGGAAGGCACACTAGGCCTGTGCCTGGGGTCCGTGGTGATGCCTTCCAGCTCATTCAGCAGAGAACAGCCTTGTGCTTCTGTTCCAGGTCCTCTCCTCCCGTGCAGAAAACAGGAGGGGAGGGGTTGCGGCTGGAAAGGACAGAGCAAAAAAAAAAACCTGCTCTGCTCCCTGTTTCAGCTCCTGTTCTGTGCAGGGAGGGGTGAGGCCACAGCACACAGCAGGGAGCAAAGAAAAGGGATATGAGAAGAGGAGGTGAGACTGAAGCAGATAGATCACATAAAAAAAGACTGTGCCAGACCTTATGTTCTCCATTGCCTGTGGGAGGGGCAGGGGTGGAGGAGGTCGACGGGGTAGAGTTAACAACACCAAGTGCTTGGGGGCGGAAAATGCTAAATCTGCCATTGACTCCAGCACTTAGAATCCTTTCCTTACTGTCTCCAGCCCTTCCCTGTGGAGGGACAAGTCCCTCAAATGCTCTCTGCCAAGAGAGACACCTGCTCGTGAGCTCTGAGTGAAGGCTGATTCTCGACTCCCTACGGTGTCACATGGGCACAGGAGTTTTGTGAGATATCAAACCTCTCCCATTAGGGGGTGGCACCCTCCACCATCACACCTACAATACAAGGACCTCGCACACAGGGGCAGGGTCTGGATGGAGACCTTTGACCTGCAGTACTGGCAGGGTGACCTGTTGAGGCCACAATCGTCATTCCACTAAAGGGCAAAAACAGCTATAGGAGGCAGAATTTCACACCAGGTTACATCTAGAGCAAAGGCGATCAAGCAAAGTTAACATATTTGTTATGATCCTGCTCACGGACCCCATCCC
This sequence comes from Rhinatrema bivittatum, assembly GCF_901001135.1. Classification (NCBI taxonomy): domain Eukaryota; kingdom Metazoa; phylum Chordata; class Amphibia; order Gymnophiona; family Rhinatrematidae; genus Rhinatrema; species Rhinatrema bivittatum. Next base: position 68,960,342 of record NC_042628.1, on the reverse strand, counting down.
GCGAGCAGGCCTCCACTATTTACCTCCAGCACTGCAACCCTGGACCGCTGCTGTCTTCGCGGCCTAGTTCCACCACCAAAACACCACTTCCTGCGGCCCTGAGCCGCCGCCATGTCATCCCCGAGCGGTGGGGAGGCCGCGGTGCCATCACCTCGTCACGGCCTGGTGCCACCGGGCCCTGCTCCTTTCTTTGCTGCATGGAGCCTCCACTGTTGGCCTGTTTTCCATCTATGTGGCAGGAAGCCGCCATTGAATCCTTCTTCGCAGCCTACTGCTGCCGCCGGGTCCTGCTTCCATCTCTGCGGCAGTGAGTCGCCGCCGTCTCTCCTTCTTCATGGCCTGGTGGCCACCTTCAGGGATCCTCTTTGCAGCCTGTGCCACTCGGGAAGCCTACCTGGACCGCTGCTGTCTTTGCGGCCTAGTGCCGCCGTTGGGGCCTGCTCCTCTGTCTGCACTGCAGGGACGCCGCTGTCCATGATCCTGCTCCTTCCTGGGCCATCCTCTAGGTGCCGACACGCACCTCTTCAATCTATTTAATGGGCCAGCGGCGGAAAAAACCCGGAGCCCCACCGGTAGCCAGCCTTCAACCAACTTCCTGCTTCAGCCCTATAAAAGGGCTCAGTTCCTGTTCCTCAGGGCCTTCGGATCAGATGTCATGGTTGTCCATGTTCTTCCTTGCCGGTTCAGGAACTCCGTGCTCTTCACTTGTCTAGATGGCTCTTCGTTCCGTGTTCCTGTTCTCCTTGTCCTGATGTTCCTCATTGGAGCTCCTTCGTCTCCTGTTCCATGTCCTGATGTTCCTTGGTCCTGATGTCTAGAAGTTCCATGGTTCCATTCCTGAGTCCTGGTGTTCCAGATGTTCCATGTTCCTAATGTCTTCATCCTGATGCCTTCGTCTTCGCCTCTGCAACCAGTTCCCAGTTTCCCCCGCGTCCACTTTTTCTGGCGTGCCACTGTCGTGGTCCGTGACCAGCCCATGGGTGTTGCGTCCGTCGGTCCTAGACAGCTTCACCCCATATGCCTCACCTTGTTCACGGCTCCTCCCACTTACCTTGGGAATATGGCTACCGCCACGTCTGCAAGCTGCCCTCTCCGGCGTCCCCGGAATGGCTATGGTGCTGCCTCCTGCCATGTTCCTCCCAACGGCCTACTAGGGTGCGTGCGCATGCGCCACCCACATCTTTATTCCAGCATTGGCACGAACCTCGGGGCGTCCCCCTCTAGTGACATCACACCATCCGGGTATATAGCCTGTACTTGATTGCTAGCTCACTGAGTTAGCAAAGACTTGGATACATCCGTTTAGCGTGGTCCACGACCAGCCATGGGTGGCTGTGTAGGATGTGCTGCGATGCAGTTCTTACCCAGTACTTTCGCCTGTCTTGAAACCTTGCCTGAGACCGTCTGAGTAACCTGAATTCTTATTCAAGTCTTCTGAGTAACCTGAATCCTTGTCCGAGTCTTTTCAAGTTCCAAGTCTTTGTCTGAGTCTTCCGAGTAACCTGAGTCCTCGTCTGAGTCTTTCCAAGTTCCAAGTCTTCGTCTGATTCCTTCCAAGTTCCAAGTCTTCATCATGTTCCTGCCCTCAGCCTCCGTCTGGCCTCAGGCACTCATTGTTCCCAAGCAGAGGGTCTAAAAGGGCTTTCAAGTGACTGGAGGGCTACTCTTGAGACCAGTATTGCATTGCTGGGTCTCATTGGTGCGTGAAGGTCCAGCGGAGGGCTGATCCTGCTTGGTTCCTGTTCCTAGTTCCTTGCCTTAGTTCCACTCCTGCTTTGTTCCTGCTCCACCCATGTTTGCATGTTCTCACCTCCCACGGTGTGGCTCGGGGATCCTCTCTGAGTCGTAGAGATGTACATTCGTTTCATTCATTTAATTTGTTTCATTCTACATGCTTGTATAGGAAACGAAAGAAACGAATGAAACGAATGCACATCCCTAGTGAGTCGTGCCGTGGTTCATGGGCTCATGCTCTCTCATTAGCTAGCAGCTGTGCCCATATCAGGACCTGTTGGTCGTGGTCGCAACAATATTACTTCACTGTAATTGCAATCTTGCATTGTAAACCTGTATCACATTCCTTTTTCCACTAGGAATGGATAATTTTAATTACATGCAGGCCGAATCAATAAAAGTCACGCGCGATTCAGGGGGGAAGAACATGCAAATTAGGGCCCGCAGTAAATAGAGGCGCTAGGGACACTAGTGCATCCATAGAAACATAGAAACATAGAAACATAGAAATGACGGCAGAAGAAGACCAAACGGCCCATCCAGTCTGCCCAGCAAGCTTCACACATTTTTTCTCTCATACTTATCTGTTTCTTTTAGCTCTTGGTTCTATTTCCCTTCCTCCCCCACCATTAATGTAGAGAGCAGTGATGGAGCTGCATCCAAGTGAAATATCAAGCTTGATTAGTTAGGGGATAGTAGGGGTAGTAACCGCTGCAATAAGCACGCTACACCCATGCTTATTTGTTTTAACCCAGACTATGTTATACAGCCCTTATTGGTTGTTTTTCTTCTCCCCTGCCGTTGAAGCAGAGAGCTATGCTGGATATGCATCTAAAGTGAAGTATCAGGCACATTTGGTTTGGGGTAGTAACCGCCGTAACAAGCCAGCTACTCCCCGCTTTGTGAGTGTGAATCCTTTTTTCTTCTCCCCTGCCGTTGAAGCTATGCTGGGTATGCGTGAAGTATCAGTTTTTCTTCTCCCCTGCCGTTGGAGCAGAGAGCTATGCTGGATGTGCATCGAAAGTGAAGTATCAGGCACATTTGGTTTGGGGTAGTAACCGCCGTAACAAGCCAGCTACTCCCAGCTTTGTGAGTGCAAATCCTTTTTTCCACATTTCCTCTTGCTGTTTAAGCTTAGAGTGATGTTGGAGTCACAGTAACCATGTGTATGTTTATTGAATAAGGGTATTGTGTCCAGGCAGTAGCCATCATTCTGGCGAGTCAACCCACTCTTCATTGGCGGCCTCTTGACTTTATGGATCCACAGTGTTTTATCCCACGCACCTTTGAAGTCCTTCACAGTTCCCTAGCGGCCTCCTTTTGACAGGAGCAGCGGCTGTCAGCGGGTTTGACAGCCGACGCTCAATTTTTCCGGCGTCGGTTCTCAAGTCCGCTGACAGCTACGGGTTCGGAAAACGGACGCCGGCTAAATTGAGCATCCATCTTCCAACCCATGAGCTGCCGGCCGATTTAAATTTTTTTAAATTTTTTTTTTAATTTTGGGGCCACCGACTTAATATCGCTATGATATTAAGTTGGAGGTTGTACAGAAAAGCAGTTTTTTCTGCTTTTCTGTACACTTCCCCAGTGCTGGCCGAAATTAACGCCAGCCAAAGGCTGGCGTTAATTTCTGAAAGTAAAATGTACGGCTTGGCTGCATATTTTACTTTTATGTATCGCGCGGGAATAACTAATAGGGCCATCAACATGCATTTGCATGTTGCGAGCGCTATTAGTTTCGGGGGGGGGGGGGGGGGGGGGGGTTGGACGCATGTTTTTGACAGCTAGCTTTACCCCTTTACCCACCTGAGTGCACTATACTCTATCGGCCCGTTGTTTATGTAACCCTCCTTTTCTCAGGGATTACCATCAGAGATGCAGAAGGATGTAAGGGCCACTGTTGCAGCTCTGGGAACAGGAAAAGTCCATCAAGGATTACAAATTGGGGACCATATAGTCCCTGGGAGGCCCATGGGAAAACTTACCAAAATACAAAGTCCAAAGTCCACACCAGTTCTTGGTTCCAAAGCTTGAAGTTTATTAGAAAAATCCGAAAAAGCAGATAGCAAAACAAAAGAATCCAGCCATAAGGGTCAGGATAGAGTTCTACAAGAAAATTTCACTTTTCTTTAGCAGGAGGAATCACACTCACCTAAAGTGTCAGCCCCGAAATCCACAGGGCAGTCTCATTCCAAAAATAGTTCAAAGTACGGGAGCTTTCTCAGACAAGGATTTTACCCCCTTTTATTGGATCTGGTGTCCTCCCTCTAGCAGGCCACCAAAACTCCTTTTCCTCAGCATGGAATATTTTCCTAATCCTGGCTTCAGAAATCTGTGGATGCCTCATAGTTTACCTTTACCAGGTTTTCCTTGCTTCACCCAAACAGCTGCATCATAACCATCTTCCAAGAGATCTAGACTGAAGATCTTCTGAGCTGGATGGTCACCTCCATCCTATTAGTCCCTGATATATTTCCTTCTCTGGGGACTATAGTAAGCAGATTTCATCACAGTATCTGACCAGTTCAGGATATTTTCTGTATCTTCAAATGCTCTCATTGTTTTAACATTGGTTACTGGTTAATCTCTTCCAATGCCCTTACAGATACCTGCAGGTAGGACCTGCTTCAAGTGCTGCACCACATCCTGCAGAGCAGGATCAGGCATTGCCAGCTGTAACAGCAGCAGTAACAGTGCATCGAATGGGAGAAGACTTCCTCATTAGATGGTGATTTCGAATCTGTACATGCCTCAGAGCTTGGGTCGGTTTTTGGGAATGCTCCCATAGCTTTTCCTGTTTCTTCTGGTATTGGTTACTGCAAGGGATAAATGTGATCCTGCCAGCCTCAGTGACTTTATATCTCCCTTATAAATACTTACCAACTCAGGCGTGGATTTCAGAAACCCTGAATTCACCAGACTAATATCATCTGCTGCTTTGTCCTCAGCGTGATTCTTCACTGTCACTGGACCCACCTGCCCCTGGCTCCTTGCTGGGAAGTGAACTTGTCATCAGGACCCCACTTCCTTTTGCTCCCCAAAGTGTTTTCCCAAAACTCTGCTAATGACCTGGCACAAGTTAGGGTGCAGCACGTTGCCAGGAAATAAAGGGTGAGTGGCTGCTCTTTCTTTCTCATTTCAGAACTCCTTCCCACATCTGTTGGAAAGATTCCTGCTCTCCACCTTTCATGCATCAAAATGCATTCATGTGCTTTTTAACAGTGCAGCTTCTCAGAGATCTTTTTGGTCTAAGGGCCATCCCATCATCTGGGTTACCTCTTCAGGCCAGTATCTTTGGGTGCAGCCAAATTCTCTCCTGACCCCTCAGTCCAAGTCTCAGCAATGCTGGTAAGGACTTCTGTTACGAGGATGATCACTGCTCTTCTGCTCCATCAACCTCCTGCAGCTTCCAGGTCTACACTGGGGGTTAAATACTTCAGCAAAGGATGGTGGTGGTATTTCAGCTATGGGACACAAAGGAGACTGTTGGCCATGACCGCAGCCACTTCATCACCAGCCCTCTGCTCTGATCTCAGAGAATCATCTATAGCCTGGAAGCATGGTATTTGACATTGGACTTTGGTCAAATCCACTAAAATGAGATGTCTACAGGCTTTACAACACAGATACTCCATTCACATATATGCTCACCCTCTTTCAAGGATAAACATCATCTTCTCTGGTAATGGACTGCTCCATTTTCTGTGGTAACAGTTCCAATTGGAAACTCAAATTTTTTGGCACATGTCTTGCTCTTCTCTCTCTCTCTACACGGCACTAGGAACCCCTGCACTTGATCCCATTCTTAACATTAGACTTCCGTTTCTAACACTGCAATTTGTTAACACACATTCCTGTGGTGATGTCATCCTTCTCTACTAGCTCCAGAACCTTCTTGGCCTTAAAGCATGCCAGGATGGTGTTCTCTTTGGAGCACCTTCGAGCTTGCTCTGAATGACAGGAACTACAACCACCTTACATGAAACTTGAAATGGGTGCCAAAACATGCACAGGTCAAGATTCAAACGTGCCCAAATTCTATCCTGTCACAATCTGGCAGGCTGGAATCAGGGAGCACCATCACAGAAGTGGTACATGGCTGCAGGGCAGGACTGGAGCTAGTCTTCTGCCTAACCATCCCATTCCCCTGCAGGTTGAGCCTTTGGATTCTGGGATTTGATAGGACTTGTCTTCTGCAGAACATCATGGTGATGATATAGGCAGGTCTGAAAGTATTGGCTGGAATCAGGGACCATGCTAGGGTTGGATACATGCTGGGACTGAAGCAGATACAAGGCAAGCTGGACTGGAGTCTGGAAACAAGCACAGACTATGACCTGATACAGACAGGGCTGAATGCAAGACTGGTACTGAAGATAGGCAGGGACTGGATACTGGCACATGCTGGGAGCTGGATACAGGTACTGGCTGGGAGTGGGTCCAGGCAGGGCTGAGGGTATGGCTGGTACTGAGGGCAGACATGGGCTGAACTGGACTAGGTAGGACAAGGGCTGGATAAGGACAGGACTGGACAAGGACTAGACAAGGACTGTACTAGACAGGCGACAGGAAACAAGAAAGTCCAAACAGGGCATAGGACAGTCTAGGCAATCTGGAAGGCCTGAAGGTCACAAGGTAGAGCAGGAAAGCCCAAGAGGGCATAGAGTATGGTAAATAAGTCTGAAAGGCCACAGAATAAGGCCAGGAATCCTGGAAGGGCCCATAGCAAGACGGGAGGCTAAGGTAGGCCGTAAGGCAAAGCAGAAGGCCAGGGTAGGACACAAGGAAAGTTAGAAGGCCAAGGTAGACCACAAGGCAAGGCAAAAGGCTTAGGTAGGCTGAAAGGCAAGGCAGAAGGCCTGGTTAGACCACAAGACAAGGTAGAATAGCAAGATGGTGGAGCTGGACAGGATGGGTTAAATAGGGCTGGGGCTGAGGCATCAGGTGATCAGGGAAGTGGTGATTTGTGCAGCTGGGCATGAGACTCACTGAGGACCCCTGGTGGAGGGGAGGCTGTGCAGCTGGGTAAACCATAACGGATCCAACCCTTGCCTAAGTACAGTTTTATGTAACTAGTAGTATCTGGAGAACATTCCTGATTAGTTTCAGGATTCATAGATTACATGGTCTAACGGTGCAGTGGACTGCTGGCGATATGAACTCCTTGTGAAAGTGGTAATAAGGCTAATCCTCTCTGTGGCAGCAGATGAAATCCAAAATTGATCCAAAAGAAAATAAAAGCCTTCCTGTTCGAGCAAGCATTTGGATCTATTCCCTAATTATTTGCTCCTGAGGCACTCACCTGAGTTAGGCTGCTCCACTGTGTTTACTGTCATTTGTTTGTTGTAGTCTTTAGTTATTTAGATTTATAGTCCACTTTTCACAGCGCTTCAAAGTGGATTACATTCAGGTACTGTAGGTATTTCCCTATCTCCAGAGGGCTTACAATCTAACAGGCCGATTCAGTAAAGGTCACGGGAGAGCGGGCGAGCGCCCGCTCTCCCGGCGCGTACACAGGCCACTCTCCTGTGCGCACAATTCAGTATTTAAATGAGGGCCCGCTGTAAAAAGAGGCGCTAGGGACACTAGCGCGTCCCTAGCGCCTCTTTTTTGTCAGGAGCGGCGGCTGTCAGCGGGTTTGACAGCCGACGCTCAATTTTGCCGGCGTCGGTTCTCAAACCCGCTGACAGCCACGGGTTCGGAAAACGGACGCCAGCAAAATTGAGCATCTGGTTTTCAACCCACGAGCTGCGGGCCGATTTTAAATTTTTATTTTTTTTTATTTTTAATTATTTTTTACTTTGGGACCTCCGACTTAATATCGCCATGAAATTAAGTCAGAGGGTGCACAGAAAAGCAGTTTTTACTGCTTTTCTGTGCACTTTCCCGGTGCTGGCAGAAAATAGTGCCTACCTTTGGGTAGGCGCTAATTTCTGAAAGTAAAACGTGCAGCTTGGCTGACATTTTACTTTCTGTATCGCGCGGGAATAACTAATAGGGCCATCAACATGCATTTGCATATTGCGGGCTCTGCCAGAGCTCACTGTACTGTATCAGCCTGTAAGTTTGTACCTGAGGCAATGGAGGGCAAAGTGACTTGCCCAAGATGCAACAGCAGGACTCGAATCCTGGTCTCTTGATGTAAAACCCACTGCTCTAACCACTAGGCTATTCCTCCACTCCAGCACGAGGGGGAATGGTGCCCCACAATCCCCCAATCGATTGGAGCAAATCCTGGGTGACAGGTCACATACTCACACCTATGCCAGCTCCTTAGCTTGTCGCAGGTCGCATCCTCCCCCTGACTCTATCCTCTCCTCTGTTCTCGCAGCCCATGTCCCCTTTTTCAATCCGTCTCATCCCCTCAGTTTCTCTCCTCCTCTCCTAGCCGGAATTCCTTCTTATACTTTTTACTTCTCTCCTCATCACTCGTATTCTCACATGGATTATTTTTTAACTGATAAATTTCTGCAGAATCGAGTAATGTGTGCTGACATTGGTTTTATTATGTGGTCAGATCATGCTCCTCTGTGTGGGTTGATGTTCTTCTTCAGGATATAGATAATGCCCTAAAGTTTTGGCGGATGATGAGAACTTGTTGAAAGACAACTCCTTTCATAGTTCTCTGCAGAAACAGTTGCAAGAATATAGTCTTGCATTTGCTTATCTGTTTTGTGCGCATCTCAATGGTTTGATGTTACAGTGCTGAGAAAAAACTTGCAAACCCCAAGTATAAAAATGAGAATCATAAGTTCTTACCATGATTCCCTTGTCTAATTAAAACAAGTCTTCTCTTGTACAATAGAAGGATATAAATTAAACAATTCTTTCTTGAGATAAAATAATCTACAAACAACAATAAGACTAATTCATAATCAGTGTGTGAAACAGTAAGTGAACCCCTAGTTTCTTTAGCACAATCAATTGGCTAATTAGAATCAGGTGCTTAAATAATTGGGTAACGAGTAAATCTGCATGACTGAGTATGGGCATCCTGTCCTATACAAAGGTCAAAGCAGTTCTGAGTTTGGTCTTCACCATAAAAGTTAGTGAGAACTCAGCATGCCATCATCAAACCAGATTTCAGAGGACCTACAAAAAAGGAGTAATTGATGCTTATCTGTCTGGACAAGGTTACGTTTTTCTAAACAGCTGGGGCTCTATCCATGAAGTCATAAAGAATCTCTGACTAACATCTAAAGGTCTGCAGACCTCTCTTGCTGCAGGTAATGTGAAGGTTCATGTGTCATCCATCAGGAAAAAACTGACTGGGAATGGCATTCATGGGAGGATAAGTAGGAAGACTTTTCTGGGATAATATTTGTCGGACAGATGAATCAAAAAATGAACTTTTTAACTATAACAAATGCAAACACTACTTTCCAAAGTAAGAACTTTATTCTGACTGCCAAACATTGCAGTGGAGATATCATGGAGTGGAACTGCTTTGCTGCATCAGGACCTGGACGGCTTGCCATCATTAATGGAACCATGAATTCTGCTTTACATCAGAAAATTCTAGAGGAGAATGTCAGGCCATCCATCCGTGAGCTGACGCTGAGCCGAAAGTGTGTCATGCAGCAAGACAACAACCCTAAATATTCAAGGACATCTACTACTGAATGGCTGAAGAAGAAAGTCAAAGTCCCAGTCTAAACACTACTGAAATGTTGTGGCAATACCTAAGGCGAGCTGTTCATACTGTTGCGCTGGAGGTGGACCCTTGGCCTGGTGCAGGATTGGTATGGCCCTCTGGCCGAACCCAGAGAGCGCCTGCCACCAGGAGGCGGAGCACAGGAGGAGACAGAGGCTTAAGAACATAAGAATATGCCATACTGGGTCAGACCAAGGGTCCATCAAGCCTAGCATCCTGTCTCCAACAGTGGCCAATCCAGGCCATAAGAACCTGGCAAGTACCCAAAAACTAAGTCTATTCCATGTAACCATTGCTAATGGCAGTGGCTATTCTCTAAGTGAACTTAATAGCAGGTAATGGACTTCTCCTCCAAGAACTTATCCAATCCTTTTTTAAACACAGCTATACTAACTGCACTAACCACATCCTCTGGCAATAAATTCCAGAGTTTAATTGTGCGTTGAGTAAAAAAGAACTTTCTCCGATTAGTTTTAAATGTGCCACATGCTAACTTCATGGAGTGCCCCCTAGTCTTTCTATTATCCAAAAGAGTAAATAACCAATTCACATCTACCCGTTCTAGACCTCTCATGATTTTAAACACCTCTATCATATCCCCCCTCAGCCGTCTCTTCTCCAAGCTGAAAAGTCCTAACCTCTTTAGTCTTTCCTCTTAGGGGAGCTGTTCCGTTCCCTTTATCATTTTGGTAGCCCTTCTCTGTACCTTCTCCATCGCAATTATATCTTTTTTGAGATGCGGCGACCAGAATTGTACACAGTATTTAAGGTGCGGTCTCACCATGGAGCGATACAGAGGCATTATGACATTTTCCATTTTATTCACCATTCCCTTTCTAATAAGTCCCAACATTCTGTTTGCTTTTTTGACTGCCGCAGCCCACTGAGCCGACGATTTCAATGCGTTATCCACTATGACGCCAATAGCAACCCGAGGTTTCCATAGGTTGAGCCCTTGGGTACCCGGGCTGCCTGGTCTTAGGTGGGCCTCGCAGGGTCTCCTAGAGAGGAAGCGCGGAGGAGTGCCCACCACGAACAAGGGTGCACGGTCAATGTCCAAGCAAGAATGTCCAGAGGTCACAGGAGGCCAGAACAGAGAGTCCGAGTGGATAGCGAAGATCAAGGCCAGAATATCAGTCCAGAATGGTCAGCCGAAGTAGGGGTCAGTACCTCTAGACAGTCCAGGAGTAGTCAGGTCAGGCAGAGGTCAAATTACAGGCAGCGATCAGGAGTAGTCGGTGAACAGGCAAAGGTCGGATCCAGGCAGCAGTCAAATGAGGTCAGGAGCAAGCAAAAGTCAGTACCGTGAGATCAGTCTGAAGGGTACTACCAGGAATGGAGAGACGCTGGAACAGGAGACACTGGAACAGGAGACGCTGGGACAGGCAAACTAGAGACACAGGAGTGTACGACCCGATTGCCAAGGCAATCCTGTTGTCAATCAGGGCGCGCCGTGGAGCTAGGAGCCACCCTTGACCCTTTAAGAGGCCGGGCGGTCCGCGCGCACGTACGCCTAAGGGTAGGGCCGACCCCATGGAGGTTGCAGAGCCCCGCCGTGAGGCCTGGACGGGAGACTGCGAGCGGGGGAGCCGGGGACGCCGCGAACTGGCTGCGGCTGTGAAAGAGGAGAGCCCGGAGCTCGTGGATGGGAGAGCAAGGTGAGCAGGGCTGGCCGCGGAGCGGACACAGCCAAGACGAGCAACACAAACAAGGAAGCCCTCAAATGTCAGAGCTGAAACTGTTTTGTTTGGAAGAGTGGGTAGTCTGACACTGGTCAGCAGTTACAGGAAATATTTAGTTAAAGTACACAAGGATATTACACAAGGATATTCATTGTCGAGTCTTTTTATTGAATAAATAATCAAAATATATCCATTTAGTTTGTTATTTATTTAGTTAGGTTCTCTTTCTCTATGATCAGGGTTTAGATTAAGATCTAATTATGTTTTTGAGTATAAATTATGCATTCTGAGGACAGTGTCACAAACTTTTTCTCTGTACTGTATTAGCTATAATCCACCTAGAACAATTTGGTTTGTATTTGGCAGGAAAGAAGAATCTTAAATAAATAAGATAAGATACATGGGCAAATAATTAAACAGGGTGCTTTTCCACAGGAAGCAATGATTTGCAGCAGTTCTTAAATTCTGTGTTGAGTATTTGAATTATGGCTCAAAAATTTGGCTCTTAAAGAGTTGAACTAGCTTCTTTTGCGATGCTGCTCATGGGCCTTGCCGCGAGCAACCTCTCACCTCTGCAGCCCACTGCCCGATGCCGTCTTTTGCAGCCTGGAGGCCACTGTCCGTTTTCCGCAGAGGTCGGAGCCGCCGCCATTCAGCCTTGTGGCCCGGAGGCCATCCACGCCTTCCTCCTGCATGGCGGCCTGTGCCATGCAGGAGGAAGGCGTGGAAGGCGAGGAAGGCGAGGAAGGCGTGGAAGGCGAGGAAGGCGAGGAAGGCGAGGAAGGCGTGGAAGCACGGCCTTCAGGACGCCATGCTTCCACGCGTCCTGAAGGCCACCAACGGCAACCTCTTCCTCTTTGCGGCCCAGTGGCTGTCGCCGTCGTTCCCTCAGCGGCCTGGGAGCCGCCGACGCCAGGCCCTGCCTTGTGGCCTAGTGATGCTCCTGCACCTTCTTTGCGGCAGGGATGCCACTCTCCGTGGTCCTGCCTCCTAGGCGCGCAGCTGCGCCTCTCCTGCCTTCTTAAAGGGCCTGCGGTGGGAGAAGCCCTGTGGCCCCTCTTCATGATGTCATTCGAGTGTCTCCTCTTCAGCCCTATAAAAGGACCCTTTGCCAGTCCTCTGGTGCCTTTGCAAGTAGCTGCCTGCTCCTGGATTGTCTGCTGTTCCAGCTCTTCGTCCAGGAGGCTCGGAAGTCCATCCTCACTTCTTCAAGGGTTTCTTCATGAGTATTCCCATGTCCTCTTCTGTGGTTCCTGATCCTTCGTCTTCATCTTTGTTCCATGTCCTGGTCTCTCATCGGATCCTGCGTCCTCATCTGTCCTGTTCTCTAGATGTTCCTGTCTTCAGACGCTCCAGTCTTCAGATGTTCCTAGTTCTGATGTTCCCGGTCCAGATGAACCTCATGTTCCATGCATCATGATGCTGATGTTCCGAGTTCCAAGTTCCAAGTCCTGATCCTGATGTTTCCAAGTTCCAAGTCCTGATCCTGATATCCTATGTTCCAGTCCTGATCTTGATGTATCTGCTAGTTCCTAGCTCCGGGTTCAAGCCTTGCCTCACCCACTGAACCTCGCCTCCAGCCAACCTTCCTGGGAGTAAATCCATATCTGATCTGGAGTCCTTTTCCGGCTGGATCCTTCTTCGAGCGCTGCCCGGATTCCTCCTTCGTCCTGTGTCTCAATCTTGCACATGTTCCATTCTCCGCGTGGACCATGACCAGGCTCTTCAGGTTGTGTAGGGTGTGCAGTGGGACAGGGTGGTCCATGACCAGCCCACAAGGGGCTGTGTAGGGCGCCCTGAGGGGCAGTGTCTGCCTAAGTCTCCAAGCATCCTTGTCTTGTCCAAGTTCCAAGTATTCTCGTCTCGTCCAAGTTCCTAGTATCCTCGCCTTGTCCAAGTCTCCAAGTTTCCTTGTCTTGTTCCAAGTTCCAGTTCCATTGGCTGTCCTCGACCTCTGTCCGTCCTGTCGCTTCTGCCGTTTCCAGGCGGCAGATCCAAAAGTGCTATTTAGTGGCTGGAGGGCTACCCCAGAGACCAGCATTACGTTGTTGGGTTTCTTCTGGTGCGTTCAGGTTCAGCAGTGTTAGGATTTGTGGATATGTGGGCCCTGGGCCGAGGTGAGAGATGGTACCACCCATGGGGAGGAACCCCGTGAGCCTCCCCATCGGGGAGGCGAGGTCTCAGCTGTGATATGCACAGGACAACAGGTGGTGGAGAGAGAGAGAGAGCAGAGATGAAGGACAGAGGTAACCAGAGAGAGTGACCCCTGGTGGTGGAGCCACAGAATGTCAGCCCAGGAACTGACGTCGGGTCAAGCTTGGAAGTCCTTAATCTTTATTAAAGATGTAGAGTGGCACCACCCTTGTAGTGGGGAGTGATAGAAACACACACATATGCTAAGGTGAGTCAAAGTCTATGAGGTGGGGTATGCCCACGGAGGAGTCCTCTGTAGTGAAGATACAGCAGAGGTCCGCAGAGCGGGGTACACCATTGCGGATCCTTGGTAGCGATGGTACGGCAATGGTCCGCTGTGCAGGGTACACCGAAGAGGATCCTTTGTAGCGATGGCACGGCAATGGTCCGCAGAGCGGGGTACACCGAAGAGGGTTCCTCTTGTAGCAATAGTACGGTAATGGTCCGCAGAGCGGGGTACACCGGAGAGGGTCCTCTTGTAGCAATTGTATAGCAATGGTCCACTGAGCGGAGTACTCACAGAAGTAGAGTGATGGTTCCAGAGAAAGCCCCGGGGAACGAGGCAGGCAGCGGTCCTAGGCAGAAGGCCTTCTATGGAGCAGATAGCCAGAGACGAAAAGGGCCCCCAAGGAGCGGGTACATGGAGCATCTCAACTCAGGAAGCAGGAGCTGGAACAATGTCTGAAGTGAAGCGGAATTAGCAATGATGGAACTCGTTGCCAAGTTGTAGGTAGGCAGGGCCAGCCCGCTTAAAAGTCCTTGAGGAATGACGTCATCTGAGGAAGACGCCCCCGAGGTTCCTGCCATGATGTGCATAAGACTGGCCTGATGGCGCGTGCACGCGCCTAGGGGACTCCAAGGGCAAGATGGCGGTCGGCAGTGTCCACGTCGTGCAGGGAGGCATGGGAACCAGAGCATGCAGGCCAGCGGTAGCTGGCAGAGACCGCAAGTCGGCCCAAAGGAGTCAAGAAGGAGGTGAGCAACTGACGGGCATAACAGGCAGAGGTCAGAGTTCCTGGTCTCCGGTCTGTCTACCCGAGCTTGGACATGTCTTGCCTGCCTTGGCGCTTCCTCGGAGCTCCTCTGCAGTTGTGCCGTGGTCCAAGGTCACACTAACCTCCCCAGAATTAGCACCGCTCCCTAGCGCTCCCGCAACAGCTTCCACTTTAGTCTTTGTGTGTTTTAGGACAAGCTGGACTAACATTCCTGTTTCTTAAGTTCTACACTATCAGTAACAACCTAGAATAAGCTGTGCCAGCCTCCTGTAATTTCCTGTCTTCTCCTTTTACTACTGACTTGACTTCATACCATACTGGAAGAGTGTAGAGGTTCACTTAGCTCCTCCAGAGATTCCAAATGTGTTCATCAGCAGGAGCATCATTTTTGTCCAGCATGGGAGCTAGATTGGTTCTCCTGTTCCATGTTGGCTGCAGGATCTAGCACCTTCCTATGTCTCTAAAACTTCTCTCTTTTACTCCTCACTCTTCTGGATCTCTTCTCCTCCTAAGCTATGTAAGGAATAACCAGACACCGGCTTTCTTAGGCTATACTGCAGGGGCTACAACATTTGACTACTGTGCCTCTGTCATTTCTGCCTGTTTCTAGCCATCTCTCCTATACTGCCTTTCTTTCCATTTTTATTTGCATAGTGCCACTAGGTGAAAATAGTCCCTGCTTCTTGAAGCTCTTAATATGATAAAGACAAGACAGACAAGAAACACAGCTAAAACATTTGGGGGTAGATTTTCAAATGTACACGCGCTATCCGGCACGCGCACATGTACGCCCGATTTTATAACATGTGCGCGCATGTTATAAAATCGGGGGTCAGCACATGCCGAGCCGCGCTGCCTTCCCCCATTCCCTACCCCCACCCCACCTTCCCTTCCCTTACCTCCCCCGCCCTTTCCCCCCTACCTTTTTTTATTGGTTTTTTTTTTTCCAAACCAGGGCTGAAGTAAGTTGTGCGTGACGGCCAACTGCCGGCGCATGATCCCCGGCACAGCAGCAAATAGCCGCTGTGCCGGGAACCTCTGACCCCACCCCCGCCCCACCCCCGGACAGCCCGTCGCCGGGCCTCTATAAAATAGGCCAGGCGTGCATAACCCCGCCAGAGGATTTACATGCGTAGGACTTTTAAAATCCGGACCATTGTTGGGGGGATTGAATTGAAACAGTGAGGCCATCTGCACGGAGTGAGGCCTCTTGACAGTCTATCGGGTGAATTTCCAATGGAATTAAAATATGTAAATGTAACATACTATAGTAGCAATTTCCAAAAGCCATTTACCCGTGTTAAGTGCTTTTAACCTGGGTAAAACCTATTGACAATTCAATGGCATATATTATAGCAATTTTCAAAAGCCCACTTAAAACCCAGTTATAAGCATGAAAAAGCTTTTGGAAATCAGACCCATTATGAGGAAGCAGCTTATGCATGAGGTAAGATGATCCAATACGTCATCTGTATTGATCTGTCTCCATATGTCCATTTGTCCTACATCTGTCTGTCTCTGTGTGTCCATTCATCCTACACTATCTGTTTGGCTTTGCAGCAGTTCATTTGACATGAGCACAGAATGCCGTTTATGATATAGTCGTGTTTTTCCTTGGTTCAGATGCTCCCAAGAACACATCTGTGAGGACAGCAGATGGTAACACAAGTTTACAGGAAGGCAGCAGTGTCTCCCTGAAGTGCTCCAGTGACAGCAACCCACCAGCAACCAACTTCACCTGGTACAGAGTGCACAGGCAGAGCCCGCTCACCATATTGCCTGAGAGTGGCCATATCCTTCAGGCCACAAACATATCAAGAAACCATCCGACATACTTCTGCACAGCGAGGAATGAGCTCGGTGCCCAGAATTCCACTCTGCTGCACTTGGACGTCCTGTGTAAGGGTTCCTTTAGCCAACAAATAATTCTGAAACATGATGTCATGGTATGAGGCAGAAAGAAAATAGACTCAGGAGTAAAAAGCATTTTCTTCACTGAAAGAGTTCTGAGTGTATGGAACTACTGCCCAGGGATCTGGTAGAGGCAAATCCAGTAACAAAATTTAAGAAAACCCGAGACAGTCACAGAGGATTCTCAGTGGATGGGGAAGTGAGTGGTAAAACCTGAGACATCAGGGATGGCCCTCAGTGGTTGGTGGAGCGAGTAGAAAAACCTGGGGCAGGCACAGAGGATCCTCAGCGGTTGGGGGAGCGTGTGGTGAAACCTGGAGCAGGCACAGAAGATCCTCAGCGGTTGGGGGAGTGTATGGTGAAACCTGGAGCAGGCACAGAGGATCCTCAGCGGTTGGGGGAGCGTGTGGTGAAACCTGGGGAAGGCACAGAGGATCCTCAGCGGTTGGGGGAGCGTGTGGTGAAACCTGGGGCAGGCACAGAGGATCCTCAGCGGTTGGGGGAGCGTTTGGTGAAACCTGGGGCAGGCACAGAGGATCCTCAGCGGTTGGGGGAGTGTGTGGTGAAACCTGGGCAGGCACAGAGGATCCTCAGCGGTTGGGGGAGCGTGTGGTGAAACCTGGGGCAGGCACAGAGGATCCTCAGCGGTTGGGGGAGCGTTTGGTGAAACCTGGGGCACGCACAGAGGATCCTCAGCGGTTGGGGGAGTGTGTGGTGAAACCTGGGGAAGGCACAGAGGATCCTCAGCGGTTGGGGGAGCGTGTGGTGAAACCTGGGGAAGGCACAGAGGATCCTCAGCGGTTGGGGGAGCGTGTGGTGAAACCTGGGGCAGGCACAGAGGATCCTCAGCGGTTGGGGGAGCGTTTGGTGAAACCTGGGGCAGGCACAGAGGATCCTCAGCGGTTGGGGGAGTGTGTGGTGAAACCTGGGCAGGCACAGAGGATCCTCAGCGGTTGGGGGAGCGTGTGGTGAAACCTGGGCAGGCACAGAGGATCCTCAGCGGTTGGAGGAGGGTGTGGTGAAACCTGGGCAGGCACAGAGGATCCTCAGCGGTTGGGGGAGCGTGTGGTGAAACCTGGGCAGGCACAGAGGATCCTCAGCGGTTGGGGGAGTGTGTGGTGAAACTTGGGGCAGGCACAGAAGATCCTCAGCAGTTGGGGGAGCGTTTGGTGAAACCTGGGGCAGGCACAGAGGATCCTCAGCGGTTGGGGGAGCGTGTGGTGAAACCTGGGCAGGCACAGAGGATCCTCAGCGGTTGGGGGAGCATGTGGTGAAACCTGGAGCAGGCATAGAGGATCCTCAGCGGTTGAGGGAGCTTGTGGTGAAACCTGGAGCAGGCATAGAGGATCCTCAGCGGTTGGGGGAGCATGTGGTGAAACTTGGGGCAGGCACAGAGGATCCTCAGCGGTTGGGGGAGCGTGTGGTGAAACCTGGGCAGGCACAGAGGATCCTCAGCGGTTGGGGGAGCGTGTGGTGAAACCTGGGCAGGCACAGAGGATCCTCAGCGATTGAGGGAGCTTGTGGTGAAACCTGGAGCAGGCATAGAGGATCCTCAGCGGTTGGGGGAGCATGTGGTGAAACTTGGGGCAGGCACAGAGGATCCTCAGCGGTTGGGGGAGCGTGTGGTGAAACCTGGGCAGGCACAGAGGATCCTCAGCGGTTGGGGGAGCGTGTGGTGAAACCTGGGCAGGCACAGAGGATCCTCAGCGATTGGGGGAGCGTGTGGTGAAACCTGGGCAGGCACAGAGGATCCTCAGCGGTTGGGGGAGCGTGTGGTGAAACCTGGGCAGGCACAGAGGATCCTCAGCGGTTGGGGGAGCGTGTGGTGAAACCTGGGCAGGCACAGAGGATCCTCAGCGGTTGGGGGAGCGTGTGGTGAAACCTGGAGCAGGCACAGAGGATCCACAGCGGTTGGGGGAGCGTGTGGTGAAACCTGGGCAGGCACAGAGGATCCTCAGCGGTTGGGGGAGCGTGTGGTGAAACCTGGGCAGGCACAGAGGATCCTCAGCGGTTGGGGGAGCGTGTGGTGAAACCTGGGGCACGCACAGAGGATCTTCAGTGGTCGGGGGAGTGAGTGGTGATAGGGGCAGGCACAAAGGATCCCCAGTGGTGCTGGGGAAATTGGTAAAGCCTGAGAAAGGCATAGGGCAGTGATGGCAAACTTCAGTCTTCGAGTGCCACAAACAGGCCAGATTTTCAGAATATCTACAATGAATATGCATGAGAAAGATTTGCATGTACTGCCTCCATTGTATGCAAATCCATCTCATGCATATTCATTGTGGATATCATAAACCTGGCCTGTTTGTGGCACTCGAAGACTGGAGTTCACCATCACTAGCATAGAAGATCCTCAACAGTAAGGGTAGTGAAGGACAAAGTCCGGGATGGATGCAGGTTTTGGTGGAGTTGGGATTTGGATTTTGGAATTGATTACTTACCTTTCCAAACCTGAGCTGAAAGCAAGTAACACTCAGATACAGTAGATATTTCCCTTCCCCAGTGGGCTTTCAATCTCTCAATGGTGGGGGAGTGAGGGATAAGGCCAGAGATCAGTTAGTGTCATATTTGGAAGGGACAATGTGCAGGAACTAGATGGGTGTAGGGCAGTGGTTCTCAACCCTGTCCTGGGGAACCCCCAGCCAGTCGGGTTTTCAGGATATCCAAAATGAATATGCATGAGAGAAAATGTGCATGTTATGGAGGCAGTGTATGCAAATTTTCTTTCATGCATATTCATTGTGGATATCCTGAAAACCCGACTGGCTGGGGGGGTCCCCAGGACAGGGTTGAGAACCACTGGTCTAGGGTCTTTATCTGGCATCATAGTCTGTGTGTCTGTGAGAGCTGAGAAACACTGACTCATCTCTATTCTATTCAGCCAGATTCTACCACTTCCACATGTAAAAATGTTATTACTAATGTAAATACCTATACCTAATGTTATTCTCTCTCTTTTCTTCTCTCCTCCCAGTTCTATTACCTTGTTATTTGTAACTGCTTCCTTCTACACAAATAGGTTATTGAATTGTTTACTGTACACCCCTGTTATATGTAAACCGGCATGATGTGTTTGCAACATGAATGCCGGTATATAAAAATTTTAAATAAATAAAATAAAATAAAATCTCAATCTGCTTTACAGACAGGCCAGAGATCCTGCCGGTATCTAGCTGCAAGCGTGAGTACAGTCAGTTTGAATGTCAATGCGTGGTACAGTCCAACCCCCCGGCACTCATCACTTGGCACCTCTCGGACAGGAATGTGAACCAGACTGATTCATTCTTCAATGTTAATGTTTCCATGAATGGTAATGTGGTCAGGAGTCTTCTGGTAGGGTCGGCATCACTGGAATCTGGCATCGTCTGTTCTGCGAGCAATGAGTTGGGAGTGATGCAGCTCGATTTACCTGTTCATGGTAGGAGCTATGTTTCTTCTAGGGTTGGAAAAATCATGGAGAGATTGAGCTGGCTAGGACCTCCATCCATCCCCCTCCCGGCCTCTAGGCAGGCTCTGTTCTTTAGTCCCAGAGAGATGTGTGTGTCTGATCTGCTCTTGGGAGCATCCAGTGATAGAGGTTCTCCCAGCTGCCTGGGTAACTACTCTAACAGAGAGTTCTTCCTGATGACTTCGGTGTCTAACTACTCTAACAGAGAGTTCTTCCTGATGACTTCGGTGTCTAACTACTCTAACAGAGAGTTCTTCCTGATGACTTCGGT
The DNA here is from genome assembly GCF_901001135.1 of Rhinatrema bivittatum. NCBI lineage: Eukaryota > Metazoa > Chordata > Amphibia > Gymnophiona > Rhinatrematidae > Rhinatrema > Rhinatrema bivittatum. Next base: position 68,940,454 of record NC_042628.1, on the reverse strand, counting down.
GTCTAACTACTCTAACAGAGAGTTCTTCCTGATGACTTCGGTGTCTAACTACTCTAACAGAGAGTTCTTCTTGATGACTCTGGTGTCTAACTACTCTAACAGAGAGTTCTTCCTGATGACTTCGGTGTCTAACTACTCTAACAGAGAGTTCTTCTTGATGACTCTGGTGTTTAACTACTCTAACAGAGAGTTCTTTTTGATGACTCCGGTGTCTAACTACTCTAACAGAGAGTTCTTCCTGATGGCTTCGGTGTCTAACCTCTCTAACAGGGAGTTCTTCCTGATGACTTCGGTGTCTAACCTCTCTAACAGGGAGTTCTTCCTGATGACTTCGGTGTCTAACTACTCTAACAGGGAGTTCTTCCTGATGGCTTCGGTGTCTAACCTCTCTAACAGGGAGTTCTTCCTGATGACTTCGGTGTCTAACTACTCTAACAGGGAGTTCTTCCTGATGGCTTCGGTGTCTAACCTCTCTAACAGGGAGTTCTTCCTGATGACTTCGGTGTCTAACTACTCTAACAGGGAGTTCTTCCTGATGACTAACAGAAATCTCCCCCTGCTGCAAATGAAATCCACGTGATTGCCATCATGTCACCTCATAATCTCCTCTTTCCATGTTGAACAAGCCCGAGCCCTTCACTCTGTCTAGGCCTCTGATCTATTTTTTAAGCTCTGTGAAAGGGTGTGGATATCCACTCTTCTGGTCAGGGTTTCCACCTCTCCTGCTTGAGCTGGGAAAGGCAAGGACAGGGAGGGTAGAATGGGATACCCCATTAACTATAGAGGAAAGCTGAAGACAAGCTGCAATTTCTGTTACTGGTTTCCTGTTGTTTAAAAAATATGTTCTTTGTGGCGTAAAGTGAACACAATATGCTTTGTCTGGACAGTTTGCTGGGGTGGCTGAGTGATGCTGTTTCACCACATCCTTCTTGAAGTGTAAAGCCCAGAATTGGTCACTCATCCAAGAATGACCTTACTAGTGGTGGGCAGAGTGGAAATTCCAGACTATGTGTCTTTTTATTGAATAACTAGCGGTACCCGGCCATGCGTTGCAGTGACAGAGTCAGGTTCTTTACCCTCCCTCCCCCTTCTCCTTGCTCATGTACCTCAGTCACTCATCCTCCTCCCCCTTGGTCACTCACCCCCCCTTCCCTCCCCTGTCCCCACTCCAACTCTCTCCCCTCACACTCACACTCACCTCTCCCCTCATTCTCCCTCCCCTGACACTCAGCTCCCCCCATTCTCCCTCTCCTCACTGTTACCTCCCCCCGCCTACTGCCTACCCTTCAGATCAGAAAACCTTTGTCTTTCTATTTCTGTGGGACCCCCCCCCCCCACCCCCCAAAAAAACCCCCAATCCCAACCCTTTAAATCAAATAATAACCCCCACCCTCCTGCCCCCCTCCCAAGACCTGGGAAATTAAAATTGTTGGTGCTACGTGTGGTCTGTCCCTGGGCGTCTGTGCGTGTTATGTAGCCAAATAGGGGAGTACCTAACCAAATTTGCACTTCCAAATTTGTTTTGTGGTCTGGGGAGGGCTATTTTGGTGCGTTCCCAAGATCGTGCAAGTTTAGTGTATGTATTTGTGTGTGAACCTCCCCCTTCCCCCAAAAAACAACCCTATGAGAAAAGTTCTCTTAAACTAACCACCCCACACTCTCCTGCCCCCCTTCCCCCAGCCCTGCAAAAAACAGTAGCCCCCCTGCCCCCCCCCCCCAGAGTTGCTGAATGAATGAAACCTGCCCCCCCTCGTGACCCCTCCCCAAGATGTTCGCAATAAATTCATCACCACCCCCCACCCTCCAGACCCCCCGAGACCTGATAAAAATGTCAGTCGGTGGAGCGAGCGTTCAGGAGCGGTCCAGGAGCGATGTATTGGCGTTGGCCTGTCGGCTGCGAGCACTGAAACGGGTTCCGACGGCCCTTTGCCCTTACTATGTCAATGGGGTGGAGCAATGGCAGCGGTAGGTCCTCTGACATAGTAACCGCCGGCTGCCCGTCCTGAAAATGGCGCCGAGGGGCCCTCGCCCTTATTATGTCACATGGGCTACTGCCGCCATTGGTGTCCCCGAGTGGCATAGTAAGGGAAAGTGCCGTCGGCACCATGTTGATTTCTGGCAGCCAATGGCCATAGTGCAGGAGATGTATCCCGGACCGGTCCTGGCCCCCCGCTGGAGCCTCCCGGACTTCTATCAGGTTTTGTGTGTGTTGTGAGGGCCTGGGAAGTAAATAAATTTGGCATGTGTGTGGGGGTTGTGAGGAGGGTGGTTTTGTGTGTGTGTTGGGAGGCTGTGGGAAGTAAATCAATTTGGTATGTGTGTGGGGGGTGTGAGGAGGGTGGTGGGTGTATTTTATTTGTAAAGGAAATAGTTATCTTCCGGCGAAAAAAGTACGCGAATGTGTTAAAATGGAAGTGAAACGTGGACCTGGACTGGCGAAATGATTAGTGTAGCGTGTGTTAGTGTAAGGTGTAACAGATGGCGCTTACGTCCAGCAGATGTCGCTGTTTTCTCGAAATATTTTTAAACCTATTTTACCTGTCACAGGTATGACATATGTGTAATGTAAGTACAGAAGAACCTTCCTGTATGCGAAATGAAGGTTGTGTCCAAATTTGAAAGCAATCGGTTCAGTGGTTTCTGAGATTAGCGATTTTGTCCAAACTATTCAACATTTTTATTTATATAGATATGTAAACTTTGAAGGCCATGTCAGATACCTGGAAAAGGGACCTTTGTGTTTTTTAATCTGAGTGGAATGGGAGAATGACTTCACATCTCAAACACTCAGATATTCCTGTTAGCAAATCACGGGACAGGGTGGGGTCATTTTTCATAAGGGCACTGCTTCTTTCCCATTTGAAGTGTCACCACTCCAAATCAATTCACGAGAGCTGATGCAATCTCTTCTCTCAAAGCAACGGGAGGGGAGACCCCTAGTGTTTGCAGACCCCCAGTGACCATGTGGCTCCTGCTCTTTCAGGGTCCCAGTCATGGATCATCCCCACAGTGGCTGTGTCTGGAGCGATGTTGGTCCTTCTCCTTGCTGTGGCTCTGATCAAGCATCTATGGAAGAGGTGAGTTCCAGGCTGCCTCTCTCTGCCCTGACCCCTGTCTCTCTCTCTCTCTCTCTCTCTCTCACACTTCACTGCCAGCTTCTCTTCCTCCTCCCTTTGCTTTGCTTTCTTTTTTCTGTCTTCCTTCCTTTACATCCTCATATTTTCGCCTTTCTTTTCACCTCTCATTCTTTCCTACGCACACACATGCTCTCTCTCTCTCTCTGCTTTATAGGAAAAAGGAAGGCCAGTGTGAGAAGCACCCAGGTATAGCTGGGCCTCCCACGGTCAGGAAGGAAAGCCCATACAGCAACGAGATTTTCTCAAAGGCAAATTTCATGGAAGTGTACGCCAACGTGGATTTTATGGAACCCGGTGAAGTAAGTGTGCCCATCCCCGAGGTGCAACCCCACTGCCTCCACACCATGATCCACCGTGAGCTGTACTCCCCTAATGGTGACAGGGCAGAATTGGGGGACAAGGTCTTCATGCTTGCATCTGGTTTCCTACTCTACCGCCTTCCATATCATGGTGTGAGAGTGCAAGCGTTTGACACAGTCTCTGGATTCTAACCTGTAAGAGTTTTCATCTCAGAGATGCCTTCAGCAGAGCAGGAAAGCTTTAGGTCAGTCCTGATTTGGACATGTCCATCCCAAAACATTGTGGAATTTGTAGTTGCTGTGTCTTTCATTTGAAACAGTACTCTGGGGTACCATAGCTCATCAGGAGGGGGAGGAATAGAAAATCAGGCCTGGCCTAGGGTCTCCCGCCAGGAACTGGGTCACTGCTTCGGATACCTCTTAGAGGCTATGGCTAACATAAGAACCTAAGAAGTGCCCTGCTGGGTCGACCAAGGTCCATTAAGCCCAGCATCCTGTCTCTGGCAGTGTCCAGTCTGGGTCATAAGTACCCAGCAGATCCCAAAAAGTACATCTATTCCTTGTTCATTCCCAGGGGCTTTCTCTGGTCTCCCTGGTTAATAATGCTTTATGGACTTTTCCCCAAGAACTTGTCCAAACCTCTTTTAAACCCCGCTGTGCTAAGCACCTTAACCACATTTTCTTGCATCAGATTCCACAGCTTGATTGTGCGCAGAATGATTTATTTACATCTGCTGGTTGTTAGATTCATGGAGTGTCCTCTTGTTTTAGAATTTGTAAGTATAAATGTTTAACCGTCCTTTATTTACCCATTCTACCCCATCATGATTTTATAACTTCATGTCCCTTTTTAGCCATCCCTTTTCCAAGCTGAAGAGTCCCAGCCTACATAGCCTCTCATCATGGGAGAGATGTTCCACCCCTTTTATCGTTTTTGTCGTCCTCTGTACCTTTTCTAATTCCACTGTAGCTTTCTTGAGATGGGGCGACCAGTATTACACACAGTACTCAAGATAAGGATGCACCATGGATCTATATAGAGGCAATATGATATTCTCCGTATAACCCCCCCAATACGAGGCCATAAAATGTAAGAGGGTCTGGCACTCATAAAGCTAAGGGCCAATCTCTTGAAAGGGTTCAAAAGGAAAATGGTCAGACAGAGGCAGTAAAAAGAGTAAGGCACGTTCTTGAGCTGTAGTAGCGAACCCTACACTGGAGTGGCATTCACGGAGCGGGATGCTAATGGTATACCACCTTCACGGAGCGGAAGGATGGAGGGCTGCCGTCTCCAAAAAAAACCCAGAGGGGTGGGTAAGAGTATGTAAATTTACTGGTTAGGACATAGGCTATAGGTATTGCCAATTATTAGGCTTGTTCAATATTTGTTGATTGTTAATGTGGCTCGCGAGAATGAGGGCTACTACCTGGAGATAATGCCCTTGTTCAATGTACATGCACACGGTTGGTGAGACTCCAGCGTTGCTCTGGGCTTCAACAGCAAGAGGAAATGTGGAAGAATAAAAGAAAAAAAGGTTTTGCATTCACAAAAAAGCGAGATGTAGCTTGCTTGTTACGGCGGTTACTTCCCCAAAACCAAATAAGCCGATACTTGGATTTCAATACATATCCAGCATAGCTCTCTGATACAACAGCAGGGGGAATGTAGAAAAGAGGATCTGTATATGGACAACAACCAACAAGGATCCGAATTGCATAGTCTGGGTGGACAGAGGCATGGGTGTAGCTTGCTTATTGCGGCGGTTACTACCCCTAATTAAGCTAGATATTCACTTGGATGCAGTTCCAGCAGTGCTCTCTGCATTAATGGTGGGGTGGAAGGGAAATAGAACTGAAAGGTACTAAAAGCCAAGAGTAACAAGTATGTGAAAAGAAAAAAAAAAAAAGTACATAGCTTGCTGGGCAGACTGGATGGGCCGTTTGGTCTTCTGCCGTCATTTCTATGTTTCTATGTTACACCTGGAGGATACCTTCTGTAGACTCTGTCCCTGCTATTTCTGATTTGGGCTGGAAATCTCAGTATCCCAAAGAAAAAGCACTCAGAGTATCAACAACAATTAATCATTTATTTTTCTGGTGTAACGAGCAAACTATGTAGAAGATAGTAAAAGGGTTAACAAACTAGTTAAGATGGTTATATTCTACAGATATGGACAGCTTAGATACAGCTTTACATTTGACCAAGAAAAATACTCAGCCAGAGTGTTTGACTCCTTTTAGGAATATCTTCAATATCTCAAACAATTTCACAATACTCTTCCTTCCCATCACCATGGAGATGTGTTTATCAAATCATCCAGAATAAGTGTTCCACCTAACACCTCACCATAGGTAAGATAGCTCTCTTTGTTTCCAATTTCCATGTCCAACTACCCCCAAATTCAAGCTTCAGATACTCATAGATGAACCACCAAGCACCTCCATCACTGGCTCCTGGACCTCCCCAGCATCCTTACTCCATGTTTTCTTGGATACTTTTCTCTTTTCCAGCACCCTGTCCCCTGGCAAGGACCACAGAAAACCTTCACCGGGCCCCTTGGGAAGGAGTTCCCTACAACCCTGGGCTGCTGGGCTCTTGCCAGCCAATTGTGTCCACTATGGTGGATTCTTCTCCCCATCAAACATTAGCCCACAATCGATAACCTCACAACATTCTCCACAGAAGGCCTGCCTTCCTGTCCTCTTAAAAGGATCAAACAAATTACAATCCAATATAATAACCTCTTCCAGAAACTTCCCCTGTAAACTTCAGGGGATATCATACAACTTGCCCTCTTGATGATGCAGACTGCCATCTAATGGCAGCTCACTATAATTGCACACTTCATTAATTTTTCCAAACCCTCCAAACCTTCGTAAGGTAACCTTCCCCAATCACCACCATTTGGTGGGAATCCATCACTTTTGCTTTATTCTCCATTCCTTATTGGGCCTTTCCTAGCATTCTATTTGTTTTTAGGTTGGTTTTTTTTTTGTCCTCTGCCGCACACTGAGCTGAGGATTTTAATGTATTATCCATAAGGAGTAACTGAGTTCTGACTTTTCTACCATATGGCCATCAGTAAACCTTGTGTGCTGAAGGCACAATTTCCGACCTTGCTAGCGATAGATCCAATGAGAAGGGGGTCCATGCTGCAGTATCCTATCCAACCCAGGTCAGCATCCCCTTCCTCTTTCTCCTTGGCTCGCTACCCTGTACCCAACAGTTGTACATTTTGATTAAAAGGAAAACTGGCTTATTTTATTTCACTGTCCTTTTAACCAGTATATACTAAGGAAAGGGTCCTGTTTGGTTTTAGGGGTTTTATTCTGTGGAGTATTGGAGGGCATAGTGGACCGCAGGTAGAATAACCTTACTGCAAAGGCAGAAATCCTCTTGTGTCACACAAGCAAATCCTGTCCCTGATTTCCAAATAAATACAGACATACCCAGCTAGCGTGCTTCCCAAACTGGCCTGATTTTTATTTAGAAGAGAAAATTGATTGACCAGGTGGCTCTTCCCCAGCAAGCAGCGAGTTCAACAGTTCTCAGTTTCTGTTTCAAGCAATGAACTATAATACAGTAAGTTCCAGTGCAATCTCCTCCTGCATCAGCCGCACTAGCATCCATGTGCTCTCATAGAACAGTTAAGGGACTTGCTACTGGTGAGCGAGGTCTCATCTCTTAGAACAGATTGTCCCTTTCTCCATCATTTCGAAGGTTTTATTTGGCACCCAGCTTTCTTTCTTGTGTTCCCAATGAATTTCAAGGAGTATCTGAGTTACATAGGCCCACATTTAGTGTGCTGGAGTCGCTTCAGATAACATCTCTAAAGGTGAGGGAATTCTGCAAGGCTATGCTCCATAAACTTCCCCAGGAGGACTGTCTGGTCCAGTTTGGGACCTGGACAGGCTTTACCCACTTCATGCTGGCTGCTTAACTCCTGTGCTTCTCTCTTTGCTCTCTGAAGCATCTCCATCCCATGTAGGATGCGTGTTCTCCTGCATCTGCTCCCGCCATTCCTTGAGCATGCTCAGATGTACCCTAGGCCAGTGATGGCGAACTCCAGTCCTCGAGTGCCACAAACAGGCCAGGTTTTCAGGATATCCACAATGAATGTGCATGAGAAAGATGTGCCTGTACTGCCTCCATTGTATGCAAATCGATCTCACGCATATTCATTGTGGATATTCTGAAAACCTGGCCTGCTTGTGGCATTCGAGGACTGGAGTTTGCCATCACTGCCCTAGGCTTTTACCACAAAGAGTTTGCTCATATCCTCAGAGTCTCCTCAGCTTCACTACTGGGACCTTTAACAAAGAAGTGACCCCCAACCTCTATGTATGGGCTATTTTTGCAAGAAAACTTCATTCAGCTCAAACCGGATTCCTTATTTGCACTCAGCCCTAAAATGTCCCTCCAAACAGGCGCCAACTCCATGGTGTTGTGGGTCTCTCAGTGTCTCTAGTGTTGACAGCTGTCACCTCTTCAGTCTCCTGGACCTGTGGCACTTGAGAGGAGCCATGCTGCGGGTTTTAGCAGGAGCAAGAGCTGAAGAGTGCACCTGCGTTGCCAGATCTGAGGTACAAAATAGTTGAGTGCAAAACTCTAAATGATTGTGTTAACCCTTTATTCCAGGCCTTCCCTTAGGAAAGGGGTACAATTTCAGGTGCTGGTGAGGCCGGGCAAAACTCACTACAGTGCCAGTGATACATTCAAATAGTGGGGAAGCAATGGCTTCTGGGCCAAGTGACAGTGCAGTAAATAATACTCTCCACACACTGATGCAAATGGTAATAAAATCTGTTCTTCCAAAGTTACAGTCAAACAAGAATAATAGTCTAGCAAAACACACAAAACAAATCAACAATAAAACTTTTGGCCTCCTTTGCCTCCAAGACGTTTCCCCAAATCAATGTAGATTCCTCTGTTGCTATTATCGACTCTCCCTTGGTGTCTGTAATGTCTGCAGGCCCTCAGAATGAATCTGCTTTCCTGCAAAGGTTGAAATCAGAAATTTCTCAAAGAATGAAGATATCAGATGTTTTTTCTGGGTCCCTGAACAGGCAGACCCCCCCTCCACTCCATGAAAATGAAAGCAGATTCAAAATAAATTCAAGAAAATATATTTTTTTTTCAGTTTACATAGAATTGAGCTCTAGAATTTGCTGTCAGAGGACATTAATTTATTTTTATTTATTTATTTATTTATTTATTTATTTAAATGATTTTATATACCGACAACCGTTTGCACATCGTGTCGGTTTACAAGTAAACTTACAACCAAAGTATATATAGGGCATTGCCTTTACAAGGAACAGTATGCAAGAGAACGTGTAGTAACAGAGCAAATAACTAGATAATTGAATAGGGAGGGATTCAGGTTGGGAGTGACAAAGGGGGGGGGGGGGGGGGCGGGGGGAGGGTGAACAATGACACAAAGGGATAAGTTATGTACAGGGTTTAGAGAACATTCGTTTATGTACACTGGTTATATACAAAGTTATATGACCGCGGAATATAGGCACTCGTTGAGGGGAGGTTATATATGAGGTTATATAACATAACATTCTTTATATACAAAGGTTAAGAGAAACATTTGTAATTCCTTACTGATTTTTCTGAGTGGGAGGGAGGGACGGGGGGGAGGGCTAGAGGGGGAAAGAATTAGATGTAGGTCCTGAGATGGGGTGTTGGTAAGAGATGATGATAGGGTTAGAGTGTTAGTAAGTGATGATGATTGGGGGTATGCTTGGAGGAAAAGCCAGGTTTTGAGTTTCTTTTGAAAGTGGGTGTGGAGGTTTCGGTGCGTAGGTCAAGAGGCATAGAGTTCCAAAGGGAGGGGCCTGCGAGGGAAAGGGCTCTGTTGGTAGTGAGATAAGTCTGGTAGATTTTATGAAAGGAGAAATTAGAGTCCACGGAGTGAGGAGCGGGTAGGTCTTGTGGAGGTGCGAGGGAGGAAAGGAGGGTTTAACCAGTTGTAATGTTCATTAGTAATACTTTTGTGAAATAGGGTAAGGGTCTGTAGATAATTCGTGAGTGAATGGGGAGCCAATGGAGATCAATGAGGGTGGGAGTGATGTGGTCTTTCTTATTAACATTAGCGAGGATGCGTGCAGTGGCATTTTGAAGGAGTTGTAAAGGTTTGTTGTGGGTAGCAGGGAGTCCAAGGAGGAGAGCGTTGCAGTAATCAATCTTCGAAAAAATTATAGATTGGAGTACAGTACGGAAATCAGAGAAATAGAGAAGGGGTTTGAGTTTTTTGAGGGTTTGTAATTTGAAATAGCAGCTGCTGAGGATAGATTTGATATATGGTTTGAAAGTGAGTTGGTTATCGAGTATAACACCCAGGTTTCGTGTGTCGGAGGGAAAGTTGGTGGAATAGAGGGTAGAGGGAATAGGTATTGACGCATGTCTAGAGGAGATGAGAAGGAGTTCAGTTTTTTGAGGATTGAGGGCTAGGTGCATGTCAGTGAGGAGCTGGTTGATGGAGGCAAGAATAGTGTCCCAGTTTTGTAGTGCGGTGAGAATGGAGTTTGTGAAGGGGATGAGGATTTGCACATCATCCGCATAGATGAAGTGTGTAACACCAAGGTTGGAGAGGAGGTTGGTAAGGGGGAGCATATAAATGTTAAATAGGGTGGAAGAGAGGGAGGATCCTTGGGGGACGCCACAGTCGAGATTAACAGGGGGGGATGTGAAGTTGTCGGTGAGGACTGTGTAACTACGGTTTTGGAGGTAAGACTTAATCCAAGAAAGAGCAGTGCCTGAGATTCCTATACTGATGAGAGTGTTGATGAGGATGTTATGATTTACGGTATCGAATGCGGCGGAGATATCTAGCATGGCAATGAGATAGGAGTTACCAGCATCCATTCCTTTGATAATGGTATCTGTAAGGGAGAGGAGTAGGGATTCCGTACTGAGATGTTTTCGGAAACCATATTGTGTTGGTAGGAGTATGTTGGATTGTTCTAGGTGGTCAGAGAGGCGGGAGTTTACTAATTTCTCAATGACTTTGGAGAGAAAAGGGAGATTGGAGATGGGACGGAGGTTAGATAGGTTGGAGGGATCAAGGGAGGGTTTTTTTAGGATGGGCTTGACCACAGCTTGTTTTAAGGAGTTAGGGACCAGGACGTGTTCAAGGGAACAGTTCACGATATTGGAGAGTGAAGTGGCTATGGCTTTGGGAATAGTGAGTAGGAGTTTGGTGGGAATAGTTTCTGAGGGATGGGAAGAAGGTCTCATCTTTTTTAAGATGTTCTCTATTTCCAGAGTTGAGGAGGGTTCAAACGAGGAGAGGCTGGTGGTGTGAGTGGGGTGGATGGGGTTATGCTGTTGGTATTGGGGGAATTTTTGGTATTGGGGGTGAATTTAGCAGTGATGTTGGAGATTTTGTTCTTAAAGAAAAGGGCAATTTCATTGCATCTGGTCTGTGTGGAGGGAACTTGATGTGGAGACACGTTGGGTTTGGTGAGATTTGAGACCAAGGTAAATAGGGACATGGTCAAAGCAAATAATATAAGTGGATTGAAAACAGTGTGGACATGTTTCTGGAGGATGGGTCCCTTAACACTTAGTTAGGCAGACAGAAATGAGCAACAAAGAGGTGATCCTCCCATTAAGATCATAAGAACATAAGAAATTGCCATGCTGGGACAGACCAAGGGTCCATCAAGCCCAGCATCCTGTTTCCAACAGAGGCCAAAAACCAGGCCACAAGAACCTGGCAATTACCCAAACACTAAGAAGAACCCATGCTACTGATGCAATTAATAGCAGTGGCTATTCCCTAAGTATAATTGATTAATAGCCATTAATGGACTTCTCCTCCAAGAACTTATCCAAACCTTTTTTGAACCCAGCTACACTAACTGCACTAACTACCTTCTCTGGCAACAAATTCCAGAGCTTTATTGTGCGTTGAGTGAAAAAGAATTTTCTCCGATTAGTCTTAAATGTGTTACTTGCTAACTTCATGGAATGCCCCCTAGTCCTTCTATTATTCGAAAGTGTAAATAACCGAGTCACATCTACTCGTTCAAGACCTCTCATGATCTTAAAGACCTCTATCATATCCCCCCTCAGCCGTCTCTTCTCCAAGCTGAACAGCCCTAACCTCTTCAGCCTTTCCTCATAGGGGAGCTGTTCCATCCCCTTTATCATTTTGGTTGCCCTTCTAGTCACTACTAAGTGACCCAGATTGGCCATTGTGCAACTCAATGGACTATTGGTCTGACCCAACACAGCACTTCTTATGTTCTCCTCTAATTGAAACACTCCGCAGAAAGCTTCCTTTCCTAACCTTTCTCACATAAGTCCATAAGAACATTATAACATACGATTTGCCATACTGGGTCAGACCAAAGGTCCATCAAGCCCAATATCCAACAGTGGCCAATCCAGGTCACAAATATCTGGCAGGATCCCAAGGAGTAGATAGATTCCAAGCTGCTTATCCCAAGAATAAGCAGTAGATTTCTGCAACTCCACCTTAATAATGGTTAATGAACTTTTCCTCCAGGAAACTTGTCCAAATCTTTTCTAAACACAGCCACACGAATAGCCTCTGGCAACAAATTCCAGAGCTTAATTATGCATTGAGTAAAAAGTATTTTCTCGTATTAGTTTTAAATGTATTATCTAGTACCTTCATTGTATCCCCTGGTCTTTGTACTTTTTGAAAGAGTAAACAACTGATTGACGTTTACTAGTTCCATTCCACTCATTCTATTATAGACCTCTTATCATATCTTCTCTCAGTTGCCTCTTCTCTAAGTTGAAGAGTCCTAACCTCTTTAGCCTTTCTTCATAGGGGAATTGTTCCCTCCTCTTTATCATCTTGGTCGCCCATCTCTCTACATTTTCTAATTCTGCTGTATCTTTCTTGAAATGTGGTAACCAGAATTGCACACAATACTCAAGATTAGGTAGCACCGTGGAGCGATACAGAGGCATTATAATATTCTCTGTTTTATTCTCCATTTTTTCCTAATAATCCCTAACATTCTAATTCATTTCTTGGCTGCTGCACACTGAGCAGAAGATTTCAATGTATTTTCAGTGATGACATCTAGATCCTTTTCCTGAGTGGTGACTCCTAATGTGGAACCTTGCATCATGTAGCTATAATTTGGGTTACTCTTCCCTAAGTGCATCACTTTGCACTTGTCTCTGTTACATTTCATTTGCATGCCCAGTCTCCCAGTTTTGCAAGGTCCTCTTGCATTTTCTCACAATCTTCTTGTGATTTAGCAACTTTGATTCATTTTGTATCAACAGAAAATTTGATCAACTCACTTGCTGTTCCCATTTCCAGGTCATTTATAAATAAAACACAGTGATCCCAGAACAGATCCCTGGGGCACTCCACTATTCACCTTTCTCCATTGGGAAAGTTTACCATTTGGCCTAACTCTATGTTTTCTATCCTTTAACCAGTTGGCATTTCACAATAGGACACTGACCCCTATCCCATGAATTTGTAATTTCCTAAGAAGTCTCTCATGAGGAAAATACAAAGCCATGGGATGGGGTCAGTGTCTTTTTGTGTATTGAGCACTGGTTAAAAGATAGAAAATGGAGAGTATGTATGTATGTATTTATTTATTTATTTATTTATTTATTTACGCTTTTTCTTTTTTTTTTTTTATACCGAGGTATAGCTAGTTGCCTTCACTCCGGTTTACATCATCAACAACCATTACATAGAACAGTGTGTAAACTCGAAAAACGTGAGAAAGACACGCGTAATCATTGTTACAAATAAAACCACCAAAATATAACATCTAACAGAATCTGATCTGATGAAAAAAGAAAAATAACAAGAAAAGAAGGGGACATTTTTTTTAAATTAAATTAACTCAAACGACTAAACAAAATTCCTCTATATTATTGAAAGATGTGATCAACATTACACATTATCCAGGGTAGGTTCGTTAAACATTAGGGATGTGAATCGTGTGATCGATCGTCTTAACGATCGATTTTGGCTTGGGGGGAGGGAAATCTGATCGTCATGTTTGGTTTTTTTAAAAAATCGTTAAAAATCGTAAATCGGGGGAGGGCGGGAAAACTGGCACACCAAAACAACCCTAAAACCCACCTGACCCTTTAAAACAAATCCGCCACCCTCCCGAACCCCCCCAAAATGTTTTAATTACCTGGGGTCCAGTGGGGGGGTCTCGGCGCGATCTCCCGTGATCTCCCGCTCTCGGGCCACGGCTGCATTAATAGAAATGGCGCCGGTGACCCTTTGCCCTTACCATATGACAGGGCAAAGGTAGCGCCGGTGCCATTTTGGTTCCTGACACCCGATGTCACAAGTGCAGGAGGTCGCTCCTGGACCCCCGCTGGATCCCCAGGGACTTTTGGCCAGCTTGGGGGGGGCCTCCTGACCCCCACAATACTTGCCAAAAGTCCAGCGGGGGTCCAGGAGCGACCTCCTGCACTCGTGCCGTATTGCCAATATTCAAAATGGCGCTGGCGCTACTTTTGCCCTCACTATGTCATGACCTTAGAGACTGGTGAACCTGTCTTACATAGAAATATAGAAGTGACGGCAGAAGAAGACCAAACGGCCATCCAGTCTGCCCAGCAAGCTTTCACACCTATTTGTTTTCATAATCTGTTACTCTGACCGCTGAGGTCAGGGCCCTTATTGGTTCCAATTCCCTTCCACCCCCACCATCGATGCAGACAGCAGTGCTGGAGCTGCATCTAAGTGAAGTATCTAGCTAATTGGTTTGGGGTAGTAACCGCCGTAATAAGCAAGCTACTCCCGTTTGTTTACCCTGCATGTGCAATTCAGCCATTGTTGGTTGTCTGAATAAAAATCCTCTTTACTTAATTCCCTCTGTTGCTGAAGCAGTGAGCTGCGCTGGATACTTATTCCAAGTCAAGTATCATGCTTAATTGATTTGGGGTAGTAGCCACCGTAACAAGCAAGCTACGCCCATGCTTATTTGTTTACCCAGACTATGTAATTCATTCCTTGTTGGTTGATGCTGGATATAAATCATCTTTTCTTCATTTTCCCTGCCGTTGAAGGAGAGAGCTATGCTGGATATGCATTGCAAGTGAAGTATCAGGCTGATTTGATTTGGGGTAGTAACCGCCGTAACAAGCCAGCTATTCCCATGCTTATTTGTTTATTCCCTACAGGGGCCTAACCCACAAGCAATCTTTAAAAGTGTTGTGTATTGCATCTCAACACTGGCTGCCCATTCTGTCGTGTGATGAACATCAGTTGTACCTACACTAGCCCTTACAGTAAAGTTAGCTCTTTTGAGTGGGAGTTTTCCTCCAAAGACATCATATTCTCCATTGTTTTACCCTAATTAGATTATTCATGCACAGATCTGGGTCACTACACTGTCCATTCCCCTAGGTACTGAAATGTCTGCTGCAGCCTCCAGTTTACAAAGCCTGAGCCTTAATAAACCCATAAGCATCACTTGCTACACATGTTTGTGTGGGGATGCCTTTTGTCTCCCATAATTTGACCTCGCAATGTTTTTAACTGTGTTAAAGAAAAAAACCTTCCATAGATCCTTAAAACTCATGTGACACAGTTATTAGTTCAAATATATATTTATTTATTTTATTTTATTTATTTATTTAAAGTCTTTTATATACCGAAGTATAGCTATCTGCCTTCACTCCGGTTTACAGTATAACAACTTGATACAGACAACGAACAATATAAATGGGTAACATGTTAACTAGACGTTACGGAAACTTTGTAGAAAATATTGAGGTTAAACAATATTTTCTACAAAGTTTCCGTAACGTCTAGTTAACATGTTACCCATTTATATTTGTGACCAGTTACTGTTTTTCTGTCTGGGATTGTGTTCGCGCATGACCGCTATCACATGTTAGCAAACATATGTTTATTTCAGTCAGGCATGTCTATATGATCTACAAAACAACCTAGCCTATATTTTCTCAGAATTTTAAAACAGTTTTTTGCACTGTGTAGGTGCTATAGACGTATTTGTAAAACACAGTGGCCTGTATTTTAAAAAACTCAAGGCTTGTTTTATTCACTTTTTGCTTATCTGAGTTTCTAGCCCCCACACACCCTGCTATTAATCATTTTTTTGTATACTACAAAAGATCAGCCAAATTGCGCATTGAATGTCTGCTAGGCAGGTTCATTCTGCCTGCAGGTTCACACTGTCGCCTTCTGAGGGGAGGAAAGAAGGGGGAATTGTCCCTTCCACTGTGGACAGAATGAGAGAGCTTCCTGCTATGTCACAGCTAGTAACTTTTAAATCCAGGTCAGAAAGTCTGTCATCACCCCGGTAGCAGTTATTTGGGCTTCCGGTGTGGTAAAAAAAAGCGAACAGGGTCCATTAATTCCATTGTAATCAAAAGCGTAATGATGTTGTAGGGGGTGTATTTTTGGGGGGTGGGGTTGGGTATGACATCTGGTGATGTCATCAAAAGACAGTCAGGTGTCATTTCCAGTGATAACATAAGGGATGTGGTTTGGGGCTGGAGGTGTGTTTTTGGGAGGGCATGGCTCAGTGGAAGGGAGTGGGCAGTGGAGTGCCTCAGGGATCTGTATTTGGACCCTTACTTTTCAATATATTTATAAATGATCTGGAAAGAAATACGACAAGTGAGGTAATCAAATTTGCAGATGATACAAAATTGTTCAGAGTAGTTAAATCCAAGCAGATTGTGATAAATTGCAGGAAGACCTTGTGAGGCTGGAAAATTGGGCATCAAAATGGCAGATGAAATTTAATGTGGACAAGTGCAAGGTGATGCATATAGGGAAACATAACCCATGCTATAGTTACACAATGTTAGATTCCATATTAGGTGCTACTACCCAAGAAAGAGATCTAAGCATCATAGTGGATAACACATTGAAATCATCAGTTCAGTATGCTATGGCAGTCAAAAAAGTAAACAGAATGCTGGGAATTATTAGAAAGGGAATGGTGAATAAAATGGAAAATGTCATAATGCCTCTGTATCGCTCCATGGTGAGACCGCACCTTGAATACTGTGTACAATTCTGGTCGCCGCATCTCAAAAAAGATATAATTGCAATGGAGAAGGTACAGAGAAGGGCGACCAAAATGATAAAGGGAATGGAACAGCTCCCCTATGAGGAAAGACTAAAGAGGTTAGGACTTTTCAGCTTGGAGAAGAAACGGCCGAGGGGGGATATGATAGAGGTATTTAAAATCATGAGAGGTCTAGAATGGGTAGATGTGAATCGGTTTTTTACTCTTTCGGTTAATAGAAAGTCTAAGGGGCACTCCATGAAGTTAGCATGTGGCACATTTAAAACTAATCGGAGAAAGTTCTTTTTCACTCAATGCACAATTAAACTCTGGAATTTGTTAGTATAGCTGTGTTTAAAAAAGGATTGGATAAGTTCTTGGAGGAGAAGTCCATTACCTGCTATTAATTAATTTGACTTAAATAATAACCACCGCTATTACTAGCAACAGTAACATGGAATAGACTTAGTTTTTGGGTACTTGCCAGGTTCATATGGCCTGGATTGGCCACTGTTGGAAATAGGATGCTGGGCTTGATGGACCCTTGGTCTGACCCAGTATGGCATGTACTTATGTTCTTATGTTCTTATGAGTAAAGCATGGGAGGGGCAACTCCATTCACTTCTATGGGAGTGGGAGAGACATGGGCAGAATTATGGGTGGGTGTGGGCAGGGCCAGGTATAGAAGTGATGGCTGATGTCATCCTTATCTCACCTGTCAATCAGTTTGACAGGTAATATACCCATGATACTACTGAAGTCAGCCACCACTGCCATTGACTTCCCCTCAACTACTGCAGGGGGAACCAGCACCTATCTTCTGGCACTTGCACTGGGAGACCAAGCCAGAGCAATGGAGTTCCAAGCTGGGGATGATGAACTCACCAGCCCTGGCATGAAATGGTTGGGGGAGGGGGGAATTTATAAGAGACCATGGTAAGGAGCAGGAAATAATCTGGGAACCAAGGAAAGCACTGATCGCAAACAAGATAAAAGAAAAATTATCCCTCTGAAACTGAAAATAAGTGCTCGCAAACCAAATTCTAGAGGATGCTAAAGAATACATTTCTTGCATGGTCCAGGAAAGTCTTCAACTTTGCAGAGGGGACTGTAGCTGGCACAAGATGAAAGCAACTTACTTTCTATGCCAAGCCATGACAGCAAAGACCAAGCTTGCATGGCCAGGACATCCAGTTCCAGGCACCCACTTCTGCTTATTCTACTTGGAAGAAATCATCTTCAAAAAAGGTCTCCATCTACCTGCTCCATGATGAGGAGTACGCACAAGGAACCAGAAAGTACTGTGGGAAAATAATGGAGCCTCGCACCATTGCCATCACCTCTCCCCACAACCTTGCTTACCCTCAGCACAGTGCATGAGTCACAGAGGGTAACTGAGGCTACAAGGAGGTGATGATGGTGGAGGGAGAAAGCATTTTCTCTGTGCATTCCCAAGGATACCCGTGCATGGCTCCAGCTGCTTGTCTCTTCCTTTTCCTTAGAAACAAAATGCATACAGTTTACAGCGCTAAAGAGTACGAATTGAAACAAAGCAAAGCCTGATGGAAACCGAAGAGAAAGGGATGAAGCCATTCCTTTCCTGAGATGGAAAGAAAGCAATGTAAAATCATTTTTGCAAAATGCAATTGTAGGGACCTCTATGGTCTCCTACATAAAAATATCTGCATAATCAATCCCATGTAGGAGGGGTTTTCAAGAGTAGATAGGGGAGCATTAGCCTTGAGGACAGATGTGAGGCCCTCCACTATTCACCTTTCTTCATTGGATAAATTTACCATTTAGCCTACCAGAACAGCAAGTAAAGTAAATCTAGTCATTCCTTCACTCCCAGTCGCCAGATTATCCACTACAAGAAACAGAGCGATATCTATTGCTGGGCCAAAATTATGGAACTCTCTACCAACACCTGAGCTCTCAAAGCAACTTTAAATCCTTCAAAAAGAGCGCAAAACATGGTTATTCACGCAAACACGCAAGGATGGCATTGGCTAACATCAATCAACAAATATAATATAATTACATACCTTCATCGGGTATGCAATTAGCCATCTTAAAGATAGAACTACAAACATGTTAATAGAATCTTGTAGAATACATAAAACACACTGAGCCCTACCCAGATTCGATCCCACCCATTTTCCCCCTATTTACATGATATGTTTAATAGGGATGTGAATCATTTTTTGACGATTTAAAACAATCGTCAGATATATTTAAAATCGTCAAAAATCGTTAGAGCCGCGATACAATAACAATTCCCCCGATTTATCGTCAAAAAATCGTAAATCGGGGGAGGGGGGAGGGCGGGAAAACCGGCACACCAAAACAACCCTAAAACCCACCCGACCCTTTAAAACAAATCTCCCACCCTCCCGAACCCCCCCAAAATGTTTTAATTACCTGGGGTCCAGTGGGGGGGGGGGGGGGGTCCCGGCACGATCTCCCATGATCTCCCCCTCTCGGGCCACGGTTGCATTAATAGAAATGGCGCTGGTGGCCCTTTGCCCTTACCATATGACAGGGCAAAGGTAGCGCCGGCGCCATTTTGGTTCCTGACACCCGACGTCACGAGTGCAGGAGATCGCTTCCGGACCCCTGCTGGACCCCCAGGGACTTTTGGCCAGCTTGGGGGGGCCTCCTGACCCCCACAAGACTTGCCAAAAGTCCAGCGGGGGTCCGGGAGCGACCTCCTGCACTCGTGCCGTATTGCCAATATTCAAAATGGCGCCGGCGCTACTTTTGCCCTCACTATGTCACTATGTCATGGCAGTTACTACCCCAAATCAATTAGCTAGATACTTCACTTAGATGCAGCTCCAGCACTGCTGTCTGCATCGATGGTGGGGGTGGAAGGGAATTGGAACCAATAAGGGCC
Source organism: Rhinatrema bivittatum (assembly GCF_901001135.1). Taxonomy (NCBI): domain Eukaryota; kingdom Metazoa; phylum Chordata; class Amphibia; order Gymnophiona; family Rhinatrematidae; genus Rhinatrema; species Rhinatrema bivittatum. The sequence continues at coordinate 68,921,096 of NC_042628.1, read as the reverse complement.
CTGACCTCAGCGGTCAGAGTAACAGATTATGAAACAAATAGGTGTGAAAGCTTGCTGGGCAGACTGGATGGGCCGTTTGGTCTTCTTCTGCTGTCACTTCTATGTTTCTATGTAAGACAGGTTCACCAGTCTGTAAGGTCATGACATAGTGAGGGCAAAAGTAGCGCCGGCGCCATTTTGAATATTGGCAATACGGCACGAGTACAGGAGGTCGCTCCCGGACCCCCGCTGGACTTTTGGCAAGTCTTGTGGGGGTCAGGAGGCCCCCCCAAGCTGGCCAAAAGTCCCTGGGGGTCCAGCGGGGGTCCAGGAGCGATCTCCTGCACTCGTGACGTCGGGTGTCGTCACTTCTATGTTTCTATGTAAGACAGGTTCACCAGTCTGTAAGGTCTGAAGAGGCTGAAACAAAAATGGATTCTTATAAATAAGATGTCACTTACTAAATGGTGGCAAAGAGGAAATTAAAATGTAAAGAATGGTTTTGTTGTAGCTTTTGTTTTTACATAAGTGTTAGAACTATTATAAAAGGTAAACTTGTGCAGCTATCTGTGTTTTTTTTATGACAGACCAGCTTCTGTTATGTAGTGAAAAGTTGAGACTTTGGATCATAGAAATGTAATGGCTTGCTTTATTAAGAGGAATATCATTTTATTAATATGGAGAGTATAACCTCATTCAGAGATACGCAAGATCCCATGTGACAAGGGATACAGCAGTGCGTAGGTTCATTTACCTACAGTGAAACTCTGTTGCTTTTCTCATCTAGAACTTACTCACAGACTGGGCACAGCAGTGTCTAAATGTACATTGTCAAACTGGCTAGCAGACTGCATCACACACTGCTATGCCAGATCTGTAAATAATAGGGATGTGAATCGTTTTAGGACGATTAAAATTATCGTCCGATAATTTTAATATCGTCTTAAACCGTTATGGAACACAATACAATAGAGATTCTAACGATTTATCGTTATAAATCGTTAGAATCGTGAGCCGGCACACTAAAACCCCCTAAAACCCACCCCCGACCCTTTAAATTAAATCCCCCACCCTCCCGAACCCCCCCCCAAATGACTTAAATAACCTGCGGGTCCAGCGGCGGTCCGGAACGGCAGCGGTCCGGAACGGGCTCCTGCTACTGAATCTTGTTGTCTTCAGCCGGCGCCATTTTCCAAAATGGCACCGAAAAATGGCGGCGGCCATAGACGAACACGATTGGACGGCAGGAGGTCCTTCCGGACCCCCGCTGGACTTTTGGCAAGTCTTGTGGGGGTCAGGAGGCCCCCCCCAAGCTGGCCAAAAGTTCCTGGAGGTCCAGCGGGGGTCAGGGAGCGATTTCCCGCCGCGAATCGTTTTCGTACGGAAAATGGCGCCGGCAGGAGATCGACTGCAGGAGGTCGTTCAGCGAGGCGCCGGAACCCTCGCTGAACGACCTCCTGCAGTCGATCTCCTGCCGGCGCCATTTTCCGTACGAAAACGATTCGCGGCGGGAAATCGCTCCCTGACCCCCGCTGGACCTCCAGGAACTTTTGGCCAGCTTGGGGGGGGCCTCCTGACCCCCACAAGACTTGCCAAAAGTCCAGCGGGGGTCTGGAAGGACCTCCTGCCGTCGAATCGTGTTCGTCTATGGCCGCCGCCATTTTTCGGCGCCATTTTGGAAAATGGCGCCGGCTGAAGACAACAAGATTCAGTAGCAGGAGCCCGTTCCGGACCGCTGCCGTTCCGGACCGCCACTGGATCCGCAGGTTATTTAAGTCATTTGGAGGGGGTTCGGGAGGGTGGGGGATTTAATTTAAAGGGTCGGGGGTGGGTTTTAGGGGGTTTTAATGTGCCGGTTTTGCGATTTTACGTTTTTTCGATTTTTCACGATTTTTCACGATATTTTACCCCCCCAAACGGCAACAATACGATTCCCTCCCCCTCCCAGCTGAAATCGATCGTTAAGACGATCGAGGACACGATTCACATCTCTAGTAAATAAGTTCTAGATGAGATAAGCAACAGAGTTTCACTGCAGGTAAATAAACCTACGCACTGCTGTATGCCTTGTCGCACGGTTTCTTGTGTGGAGCATGAGAGGGGCAACTCCATTCACTTTTATGGGAATGGGAGAGGCATGGGCAGAGTTATGGGTGGTGTGGGCAGGGCCTGGTCAGAAGTGAATTCTGATTGGCTGATGTCATCCTTATCTCACCTATCAGTTTGGCAGATAGTGTACCCATTGTACTATTGACTTTCAATTCTTCCTCCTTATTTCAATTTCCTCTGATGACTTTACTTGGCTGGGGAGTTTACTTCCTTCTGGAGCTCAGCGTAGGGAGAACATGCAGCTCCCTACCACCTCTGTTTTGCTTTTGCCCAGATGCTGTCTAACAGATGGACTGATGGGATCCAAATCCAGCTTCCAACTTACTTGAGTGTCACCCTCTGGGGTGTTTTCTGGTTCCTCATGGCTTCTGTTGAGGTTTTCCTACTTGTGTGTTTATGTTTTGTGTGTGTGTGTGTGTGTGTGTGTGTGAAAGTAAAACTATTTACATATCCTTCTTTGCAAAGCAAGTGGTGTATGGAGGACAGGGGGAGTTGAATAGAGTGAGGCTATGAATCATGTATGTAAGGGAGCCTGTACTGTGTGTGTTTGAAGTTGTGCTTGTGTAAGGTTGGATCACTGAGGAAAGACGTGTGTCTATGACTTAAAAAGGCAGAAATGTGAAGAGAGGATAAATGTTACAGCAGGAGGAAAGCCACCACTATGGAATGGTGGAAAAATAAGCATTAATAAAAGAAAGGTTTGAAAACCTTTTTCAGTTTGAACAATTGAGGTATGTCCCTCCAAATAACAGCTGAGGGCCGGATTTTAAAAGGGTTACGCGCATAAGGTACGGGCGTAACCCTTCTAAAACGGCCCTGCACGCGCCGAGCCTATATTGCATAGGCTTCCGGCGCGCACAAAGCCCCGGGACGCGCGTATGTCCCGGGGCTTTCTTGGGGTGGGCGTGTTGGGGGGCGTGACGCGGTCGGCGCGTCATCCGGGGGTCGGTGCCGTGGGTGTGGTTTCGGCCCAGGGGCATTCCGGGGGCATGGCCACGGCCTCCGGACCAGCCCCCGGACCGGAACATGGTGCGCGGCAGCCGGCCTGGCACGCGCAAAGTTACGCCTGCCTCTAGCAGGCGTAACTTGTGCGATAGAGGTAAGGGGGGTTTAGATAGAGCCGGGGGGGTGGGTTAGGTAGGGGAAGGGAGGGGAAGGTGGGGGGAGGCGGAAGGAAAGTTCCCTCCGAGACCGCTCCGATTTCGGAGTGGCCTCGGAGGGAACGGGCAGCGCGCGCAGGGCTCGGCGTGCGCAAGTTGCACAAATGTGCACCCCCTTGTGCGCGCCGAACCCGGATTTTATAAGATAGGCACGGCTATGCGCGTATCTTATAAAATCCAGCGTACTTTTGTTCGCGCGTGCGCTGTGTTTTAAAATATACCCCAGCGTGTACAGGCTATGAAGGGGTTAAGAGCAAAACTCAGCTATGTGTTAAGAGAATTGTTTTACTGCCCCTTTCTCTACAGCACAAAGACTGTGCCCTGGACTGCAATGTGGAGAGCTCAGAAGCAAGTTATCAGATGGTGTTTCCCGCTGGATGCAGCCATGCTATATACCAGAACAACTGGAGGGGTGGAGACCAATAGCAAGGCAGGATCAATGAATCTCACATGAGCCCCGCGTTGGAAGTTGGGTTGTTTGGGCATTTCTGACTCTTTAATTTCCAGCCATGAGTGCATCAGGACCCGCATTAGCCTTCCAATGCTCCTAGGGAAAGTTAACTGCAACTCTTAAGTTGTGGCAAATTTTTATTAAAATAACATGGCATATATATAAATATATAAAGGAACCCTACAGACCCCACCTACAAAAGCCACACGCCTCATCTCAACTAAAGACCGATCCTTTTCTACAGCAGGCCCAACTATCTGGAACAACATCCCAGCTGACCTCAGAATGGAACCCTGCCTACCAACATTCAAGAAAAAACTTAAGACCTGGCTTTTCCGCCAAGCCTTCTCAGATACCCATGACACACAATAGTCGACAGAACTTCCTTTAGGAGCAATGGATTTCCATATTACCCCTAAGCCCAGAATAAGAGCCTCCTGACTGCTCTGTTTATACTAATAATTTCTCCGCTATCTCTAGCCTTTCCTTCCTTCCAGCAGTCTATGCCTCCAATTTCCCTGTTAAATGTAACTTTGCTTTTTCATGTTCAACCTTTTGTTTTGGTTACTGTTCTTGGTTCAGTTCCCCTATTCGATGTGAACCGACCTGATATGGTCTCTACCATGAAGGTCGGTATAGAAAAGTGTTAAATAAATATGATTTTTCAGGCAAACTGAACTTGCCTAGTAATGAACTGCTTTGTATACATATGCATGCAAAGCAGCTCATTACCATACCAGCATTACTGTGGGTAAAATGATGGGTGGTATTTAAAATAATACATGTTATCACTTCTATAAGGCATTTACCCCATGCTATATGCTGTTTACTACATAGTAAAAACCTAGCACAGCTTGGTGAATGATTCCCTTAGACTGTGAGCCCTCTGGGGATAGGGAAATACCTACAGTACCTGAATATAATCTGCTTTGAAGTGTCACAAAAAGTGGAATATAAATTTAAAAAGTAGTGTTATGCTGTCTCTCCTTGTAATTTCTGCTAAAAATGAATATGAAATTAAAGAAAATTAAAAGGGAATTTACTTGGTATAAGTTTTTCTTTTCATTTTTAAACTGACCAAAACAAACCAGCTTGTTTCATTGGTGTTTGTATGCCATTTGAAAAGAAAAGCACATCCCTAGAGTAGAAATGAAGAGCAGGAAACATGCTGCTGGTGTGTAGCGTGTTACTGCACTTGTTACATATTCGGGAGGCCTTCGAAAGGCCTTGCATTCTGTTACATAATGGGCGGCCTAGGAAGGCCTTGCATTCTGTTACATAACGGGCGGCCTAGGAAGGCCTTGCATTCTGTTACATATCGGGAACACTTGGGAGCGATCTCAGCTGAGGGGTTTTAGTGTGCCCTTGGGCCTTGGCCTGAGCCCAGGCGAATCCAGGACCGAACCGAGGGTTGGCGGCGTGTCCCAGCATGGGCGAAGACAAGGTCTGACCCTCTGCCAGACCTGTATGCTTCCGGAGCCAACAAGCTGATGTTGGTATATGAACAGTCCTCCGACTGTTCCCAGCCCTTTCGGACCTGCCGCTTAGGATTGGCATGAAGCAACAACCGGACTGAGGATGAGAGCAGATGGAGGCCTTGTAACACAGAAGACTCACGACGTGAAGACATTGGAAATGGTTGAGGATCTTGGAAGACTCTCGACGAGACAGGGAACTTGGAAGATTCTTGGACGAGACAAGAAGTTGGGAAGGTTAGACATTGGCACTGTCTCTCAGGGCACCCTACGCACCAGTCCGCGACCAGTCCCACACCCGCGGGACTGGTCGCGGACCACCCTGTCCCACTGCGCGCCCTACACAACCTGAAGAGGTTGGTCACGGACCACGGGAGAGTGGAACAAGCACAGGAAGAGAATCCAGCCGGGATGAGACTCCAATGATGAAGCCAGTGTCATCCGGAGAACCACAGGAGCTGGCAAGTCCAGGAAGACTCGGGAACACAGGAAATGGATCTGGCTGTGACGAGACTCCAGTGACGGAACAAGGTGTCATCTGGAGGACCACAAGAGCTGGCGGATAATGAGGACTTGAAATGGCGAAGGAGGGCGGAACCTCGGAGACATCAGGAAGAGTGAAATGTCAGGAAGCAAGACATCAGGAGGCGAGACATCAGGAAGCCTGGACGAGGAACCTCAGGCCACGAGGACAGGGAACACAGGAAGAGATGAGACATGGAGCTCCAACAATGAACAGAGACCTGACGGAGTGCTGGAAGACAGGAACTTCCAGGAGCGAAGTAACTCCGATGCAAGGCGAAGCTGAAATGCAGGAGAAACCCTTATATAGGGCTGACACAGGAAACAGTCCTTAGGAGGGGCCCAGGGCATATCTGGCCATGGGCCCTTTAAATCTTTTAAGGAGGCGCGGCTGCACGCTTAGGGGCAGGAACAGAAAGCTGTGCAGGACCATGGTCAGCGGCCCTGCACAGACGCCGACGAGGACAAAGCAGGTCTGGGCCGAGGAGCAGGCCCCGACGTTGGCAGCGGCTCCTGCTGCTGCAGGAGGAAGCAGAGGCCGCCAGGCAAGCCCGAGGATTGCAGCCTCCAGCTGCGAAGATGATGCTGGGGTCGGCGGCGGCTCCAGCCACGAAGAAGCAATGCAGCAGGCCCGTCATGCCGGAGAGGCAGGCCAAAGTCCGCGGCTCCTGCCATGGTGAAGAAGGAGAGCTGACTGTGGCACCGGCTGCGAAGAATGTCAGCGGCTCCGTGACGCGATGGGGAAGGCAGCAGCATGGAGGTGAGGAGCCTGCTCGCGGGGGATAGCTCCGCGGGCAGGATTCATGACAGCACTGATCCGATCCATATGTGAGGAACTCTGGAGCTTTGTACATCTTCCGTTTGTTGTGTCGGAAGTGGACCCTTGGGCACAGGTGGGATTTACGCAACCCGTAGATAAGAACCTACAGGTCCCCACCGTCGGCAGGCTGAGAGAACTGATGAACAGAGGCCAACTGGAGCTTCACCAGTACCAGCCCTCGTTCCCCGCGGGTTGAGCCTTTGGGTGCCGGGGCCAGCTGGACTTAGGTGGGCCTCTGTATGTAGTCAATGAGGAGATCAAGTTCAGCCCAGAGACAGCAGGAGAGAGATGGTACAGTCTTACACTGGACAAGGTAGTGTCCTGGAAACTCAGACATCTAAGGAACGAAGGCAGACAGGGGGCGCCCGAGCAAGAGCAGGCTGAAGCCTGAATTGACCAAGTCCAGGAGGTAAGCAGAAGAGGCATCGAGGAACAGGCTTGAGTCAAGGCTGGCGGCAATCTGGAAGCAGTGGCAAGCAAGGATGAGGTCTGATCAAGGAGATAGTCTAGAAGTGTAGTCAGGCAATGCAGAGGTCAGGATCTGGAGAGAGGCAATGACGTAGTCAGGCGAAGCAGAGATCCGGGCTCGGAGAGAGTCAATGGCGTGGTCAGGTGAAGCAGAGGTCGGGGCTTGGAGAAAGTCAATGGCATGGTCAGGTGAAGCAGAGGTCCGGGCTTGGAGAAAATCAATGGCTTGGTCAGGAGAAGCAGAGGTCCGGGCTTGGAGAGAGTCAACGGCGTGGTCAGGCAAAGCAGAGGTCCGGGCTTGGAGAAAGTCAATAGCGTGGTCAGGCGAAGCAAAGTCAAAGTCCGTGTAGGCAATCCATAGAAAGTTGCAAGGCAGGAACGTAGGAACAAGGAGACAGGAACCAGGATCAAATGAGGAACAGGAACACAGGAACGAGATGAATCTCTAAGGAGGCAATGAGTTCTCGACCAGCGAGGAGACCTGTTGCAAAGGCAAAGCTAGGGAGCGGAGCCTGGGCTTAAGTACCAGTGCTCCGCTGATGTCATCATCCGGGGACGCGGCTAATTTCCCGCCGCATTCCCTACTTAAGCCTCGAGGATGTGCGGCTCCAAGTAGCAGAGTCTCTGCGGGCCACGCGGAGACACCCGACGTGAAGCAATGGACGTGGTGGCTGGACTGGGAACACCAGGGACAGCAGCTAAGCTGGAGGCACCAGGGGAGGCCTGAGGATGGAGCTGGCAGCCCGCCGCCGCCAGAGAGGAGGAACCAGGAGCTGGAGTTACTACAGAGAGGTGAGAGAGCCGTCCCGCGGGTCTGCTGCGGACGGCACGCATAACACCGTTAACAGGAGAAGAGGTGTCAGCTACAAGCTGGTACTGACCAAGCATCACAGAATGCTTTTTTATTTGATAAGTAAATATCATAATATAAGAAAGTTCAATAAAAGAAAAGTAGCAAAAGCCCAGAGGCAGCAAACTCAATAGATTCGAAAACAAGGTTATCATGAAAACATGATGAAACATCTTTCAGTTCCTATGTTTACCCACATAGGAAGAATTACAGCTGGACAGACTAGATTGCTCAATTTGGTCTTTTTCTACATGTAGAGGTAACAGAAGTCAGATTCAAGTACTGATATGCTTTTAACATACCCATGTATAAATTATGATATACTGGCAAGTTTCCCTGAGGTTGATATTCAGCACCATTTAGCTGGATAAACTCGGGCTTATCCTGCTAAGTGTCACTGAATATTCAGCCACGTTCAGTGGTCACCACTTAGCCAGATAGTGATTTATTTAGCTAAATAGTTATCTAAGTGGTGGGCGGGACTGGATGTTGCTGGGCATGGCTACTGGCTAACTTTGCTCTGCTGATATTCATCCGGATAAATTATTGAGCAGGTCTAAAGATAGCTGAATAAACTTATCCAGCTAACTTGTAGATAGCTGGGTATATTCAGAGATGCACTGAATATCCCAGCTATGGCTGAATATCTACCTCTCCATGTACTAGAAACATTGAAAGATATGCAATATCTTGTAGGTTATGAATGCTAACCTTTTCTCTCTTACTATTTCAGCTACTTTAGAAAACCATAGCAGCTTCTTTTTCCTCTTTCCTTTATTTATTTTCCCTTTCCCTTATAATATTGCCTTATAGTTTTGCCCACTGCTCTTCTGCTTCCCCTAGATTTTCCAGTCCAGCTAACGACTTCTTGAAGTACTCCCCCATTTTAAGGAAGTTTGAGCTTCATTTTGAAGTGTTGAACAGGACTAATGTACTGCCATGTAAGTTAACTTTACTTTGTTTGGTAATGAAGGTGGATATTTTTGTATCTCTGTAAAATACTTGTGAATAGGAGCAATTTCCCATTATCACAAATACAAGGAAGTGCTGACAGCTTTAAGCTAGCATCTGCTGATTTTGTAAAGGCAGTTTTGCTTATAGCCAGCAGATGGCAGTCTAAGACAGGGAATGAGCAGTGTTCTTGCTACCTTACAAAACTGTGCCAGAGTGGTACCTGCTCCCTCAGAAGTGCCCCTGCCCCTGACACTTGTGGGGTACCATGGGTCTTCAGCAACCAGGAACCAATGCTTCCATTTGCACCTGCCCAACTGCTCCCCTCTTCCCCCCATCCATCCTTCTTGTAGCAATATTTTAAGTTACAGAAAATCACAATAATACAAATATAAAAGGGAACTTTAAGAATGTTCCACTTTTGGCCTTTTAAGAAAAAACCCCCCAAAAAACATTTTTATCTGAATTTTTCCATGTTTTTCCTGGGCCGTCACATGTCACTGTGGCCTCATTCCATTCACACTGCCCACCTCCTCATTTAGAAAAGATGAGTTGATGCATGGGGGGGCCATACAGATACACAGTGGGTGGCAGCGGCAAGAGCCACATTGACCATGGGAGCCATTCAGGGGAACGAGGTCCTGTTTTTTGGCCAACTGCTGCAGGGAGAAACCAGAGGCACGGCTGAAAGTTGCAAGTGGTGAGCTGCAGCGTGCAAGGGACCCAGGGAAGACTGGAGTGCAGGGCACAGTGGTTGAGGAGGGCTCGGAAGAGAAAGGATGAGGTCGCATCGATGGCACTGAGAGCTGTAAGGGGGAGGGGAAGCAGTGTCACTGCAGATCCACAGCTTTCCTCTCTCTCACACACACATACAGATGCACAAGCAGACTTCATCCCTGTGAGTGACTCCCACACTGTCTCTCTATGTCTTCCCCACCTCCATAGATGATCCCAGCACTCTCCCTTCTATCCCCAAGCCTTATGCAGCTGTATACCGGTGAACCGGTAGATGTAGTATACTTGGATCTTCAGAAGGCGTTTGACAAAGTTCCTCATGAGAGGCTTCTAGGAAAAGTAAAAAGTCATGGGATAGGTGGCGATGTCCTTTCGTGGATTGCAAACTGGCTAAAAGACAGGAAACAGAGAGTAGGATTAAATGGGCAATTTTCTCAGTGGAAGGGAGTGGGCAGTGGAGTGCCTCATGGATCTGTATTGGGACCCTTACTTTTCAATATATTTATAAATGATCTGGAAAGAAATATGACAAGTGAGGTAATCAAATTTGCAGATGATACAAAAATGTTCAGAGTAGTTAAATCACAAGCAGATTGTGATAAATTGCAGGAAGACCTTGTGAGACTGGAAAATTGGGCATCCAAATGGCAGAAGAAATTTAATGTGGATAAGTGCAAGGTGATGCATATAGGGAAAAATAACCCATGCTATAATTACACAATGTTAGGTTCCATATTAGGTGCTACAACCCAAGAAAGAGATCTAGGTGTCATAGTGGATAACACATTGAAATAGTCGGTGCAGTGTGCTGCAGCAGTCAAAAAAGCAAACAGAATGTTGGGAATTATTAGAAAAGGAATGGTGAATAAAACGGAAAATGTCATAATGCCTCTGTATCACTCCATGGTGAGACCGCACCTTGAATACTGTGTACAATTCTGGTTGCCGCATCTCAAAAAAGATATAATTGCGATGGAGAAGGTACAGAGAAGGGCTACCAAAATGATAAGGGGAATGGAACAACTCCCCTATGAGGAAAGACTAAAGAGGTTAGGACTTTTCAACTTGGAGAAGAGACGACTGAGGGGGGATATGATAGAGGTGTTTAAAATCATGAGAGGTCTAGAACGGGTAGATGTGAATCGGTTATTTACTCTTTCGGATAGTAGAAAGACTAGGGAGCACTCCATGAAGTTAGCATGGGGCACATTTAAAACTAATCGGAGAAACCCCTCCTGGAACAGACTCTCAGCCGCCCCTGTGGAATTGTCGCTATTTTGTAACCTAAAAAATCTCAACACTGTCTCAAAATTTTTTTTTTTTTTGTAACCATTTTATTTATCCATTTTCAGGCATACATAGACATATAACAGGTCATATTACCAGGTGTTACAAGTACCCAACATACCCGGACCAACAATGCGGTACATAGTTACAAAGCAATTACATTGGTGAAAAAGCAAAGCGTGCTCCAATATAGTAATGGTACAAAATTTGCATCCTTGCCCTCAATTTACCCCTCACACATGATCAATATTATGGTGAGTAAGGTAGGACCCCCATATCTGACGGAACTTAAAACCTTTATTAAGTACATCATATCTAAGTTTTTCTAAATCCATAATGCTCTGTCCCTGAGCTTAAGATCTGGGTTAGATTTCCATTTTGCTGCAATTGTGAACCTGGCCACCAACAACAGTTGTCCCACTAATGGCCGAAATTTAAGCGGGATCCTGGAGTCTGGCCAGATCCCTAGCAAACCCAGTTTGGGAAGGAGGTGAAACTTAGTGTTGATAATGTTTGCGATCTCTTTTGCCACCTCCCCTCAAAACCATGTAATCCCAGGACAATGCCACAATTGATATATGAGCCTAATTCCCCACAGTCCCTCCAACAGTAGGTATCATAGTTAGGGAACAACGCTTTACAGTACATTGGGGTTTGGTATGTTTTGTGAAGTAATCGCACCCCCAGTCCAACTCTTCTGCAACAAATAGAAAGCTTGTGAGTGGAGGCCCATATATGTTTCCACGCGGGCCCTGTCAAGGACAGCCCCAGGTCAGTGATCTATATGGGACTGAGAGGTACAAACCCCCATTTTGTGCACTAGGGCCCCCCAATAGATATTTGTCACTGTTGCGACCGTCGGTCTTCGACAGCTTCGCCCCGCCTACCTCTCACTACTTGCGGTTCCTCCCGCTCACCTCGGACTACTGGCTGCCACGGCGTCTGTTTGCCGTCCTCTTCGGCATCCTCGGAGTGGCTTTGGTGCTGCCTCCCGTCATGCTCCTCCAAGGTACCTTAGGGCACGCGTGCGCATGCCGCCCTCATCTTTATTTCCACGTTGGCGCGAATCTCAGGGGCGTCCTCCTGATATGACGTCACGCTGCCCGGATATTTAAGCCTACAGTATTTGCTAGCTCATCGAGTTAGCAATGGTATCTCTACGGATGGGATTCGCTCTCCGTACCAAAGCTGCTCTGCCACTCCAGCGCTATCTGGAACTCTTACACCCTTCGGGGTTGCTAATGGGGTACCCGCTCCTCAGGGGCCTCTTCTGCTTCTTTCAGGTGCTATCAGGAAACCGGTACTCGCTCCTCAAGGGCCCATGTTCCCTGAGTCGCTGCCTGCATCTTCAAACCCTTCTACTTGGAAGACTTCACTAACAGTTTCCATCTGTGAGTACAACTACTAGTATCTATTCCACAGTACTGCTTCACTGGAACCAGGTACTCGCTCCTCAAGGGCTTGCCCTCTGTTCCGGTGCCAGACCTCTCGTCTAGTGGAATCTCTGTTGCTGCTACGCGAGTACAATACAACTGAGTCTCTCTGCTCTAAGGGATCAGGTACTCGCTCCTCGAGGGCCTGCTCTCCCTGTCTCGAAGCTTCTCCTAATTCTACCTGGGACTCTGAATGCTTCTTACTGTGGACTCATTAGAGATGTGAATCGGAACCGGAACCGGTTCCGTTTCCGGTTCCGATTCACACCGTTAATTTTTTTTTTTGTGAGGCCCGATCGCGGTTTGGTTTATCGGCTGCGCCCGAGCCGATAAACAAAAAAACCCACCCGACCCTTTAAAACTGTTCCTTTAGCTTTCCCCACCCTCCTGGCCTCTGTCACATGGTAGGAGTAATGGATGGCCGGCGCCATCTTTAAAAATGGCGCGGGCCATCCAGTGCTCCTACCATGTGACAGGGGCCGGCCAATGGCACGGATACCCTGTCACATGGTAAGGGCAAAGGGCCATCGGCGCCATTTTGATTAGTGGCAGCCGATGGCCCGAGAGCGGGAGATGGCTCCCGGGACCCCCACTGGACCACCAGGTACTTGTAAAACATTTTGGGGGGGTTTGAGAGGGTGGGGGAAGCTAAGGGAACAGTTTTAAGGGTCGGGGTGGGTTTAGGGATTGTTTTGGTGTGCCGTTTTCCCGCCCTCCTCCAAAATGATAAGAGAACCCCAGGAACAAAATTGTGGGGTTCTCTTATCGGGAGCCCCCAATTTCTGACGATTTTGAAAATATCGTCCGATATTTTCAATCGTCCAAAGCCCGATTCACATCCCTAGTACTCATAACTCTCAGTCTCTTTCCACTACAGCACAGCCTAGCAGAGGATTCGTTGTTCCAGTGTTCTGTGGGAGACCTGCCCAGCCGCGCTCAACATCCACTACTCACTACTGCCACCTTTGGTGGTTTCCAAAACTGTTTAATAAAAGATTCAAATCTGTGTCTGTGTGCCCAGAGTCTAGCCTGACACTGTGGTCCCTCACGGGACTGCCCCCCATGGGTGTAGTCAGCTGCCACAGTGTCCAAGGATCCACCCAAACATCAATAACCATAATAGATTGCTAACTCCATGGATCCGGCTCAGCTCAATGTCTTGCAGGCCATTCCAGGCCTGGCCCGGCACATTGCTGAACAACAAGACGCATTGGAAAAACTAACTACTGCGTTTCATCAGCTGCACGCACAGAAGAATCAAGACTCTACTTCCAGGAATGAAGGTCAGTTACCTGAAGTCTGTAAAGACTACTGTGCCTCTTGCTGCTCCAGTATGTTTCTCTGGGGAGATTCGGAGAACCAGTGTTGCATGCATTTTGCATTACAACCTTCTCACTTCTCTATAGCCTACGCCAAGACTACTTTCATTCTATCTTATCTTGGTGGAAGGGACTTGTCTTGGGTTTCCTCGCTGTGGGAACGCAAAGACCCTATACTTCAGGATATTGAAGGATTTATGGACTTGTTCAAATCCATTTTTGATGATCCTGCCCGACACACTGTACTGGTTCTGCTTTGGTGGACCTGAAGCAAGGCAACCGACCACTAGCTGATTTCGCTATAGAGTTCAAGACTCTTGCAATTGAGTTTCTTTGGGACCCTAGATGCCTGAAAACTCTCTTCTTCAGAGGTTTAGATTCCCGCTTGAATGACGAGCTGGCCACTCATGAGACACCTGACTTGCTGGATGAGCTAGTGGCCTTAGCTACTAGAATTGATCACCGGCTTCGTGATAAGGTGCAAGAACTCAAGCCTGGTAAAGGACCTGTTCAGAAAGAAGTTCGTGCTAAGCCTGCACTCAGGATGGTTCCTGTAATGCCTGTTGCCAGTGATGAAGAACCGATGCAACTTGGTCGCAGTCACCTGACATCCAAAGAGAGAAGACTTTGGAAGAAGAATGGTTTGTGCATGTACTGTGGACAAGCTGGTCATGCAGTCCAAACATGCCCCATATGTCCGGGAAATGGACGGGCCTAAGTCCTGCGGGAGGACTTTTCTTAGGCCTTACTACGCTCTCTCCTCCACTCTCTCTTCCTGTCTCTCTGATCTGCGGACCTTTGGAATTCCAGACCCTTGCTCTGGGGACTCAGGGGCAGGAGGTAATTTTATTCTATGACGATTAGTGGAACATATGAGGATTCCCCTCACCACTTTGAAGACTCCACTACTCTTATCGTCTATACATGGAGAGCCGTTACTGGGTGATGTTACCTGTTGTACCGAACCAGTATCTCTCCACACCGGAGCCCTCCATAAAGAGTCAATTTCCTTCTTTGTGTTAGATAAGGCCATGCACCCTATTGTTCTGGGGTTACCCTGGTTGCAGCTGCACATGCCACAATTCAACTGGGCTACATTAGAACTCTCCCGTTGGGGCCCAGAATGTCATGGCAAATGCTTAAAGGAGGTCTCTCCTATTCTCTGCATGCCTACAACTCCAGTGATGCCAAGACTGCCGTCTCAGTATGCATCATTTCATGATGTTTTCTCCAAAGAAGAAATCCTTCCACCACATAGATCTTATGACTGCGCAATACGACTGAAACCTAATGCTGAACCTCCTAAGGGACGTGTCTACCCGCTGTCAGTGGTAGAGAACAAGGCCATGTCCGAGTACATTGAGGAAAACCTGCAAAAAGGTTTCATTAGACCATCTAAATCTCTGTTATAATTAGTGAGGTTGGGGTGAACCCTTGGACACTGTGGCAGCTGACCATGCCCACGGGCGGGAGTCCCGTGGGAGGCCACAGGTCAGGCTCAGCTTAGGACACACAAACACAGAGATTGATCTTTTATTAGACAATGTGATGAAGCCACCAAAGGTGGCAGTAGTGAGCAGTAGAAGTAGCCCGGCTGGGCTAGTATCCCTCAGGCGCTGGAACAGCGACTCCTCCGGTAGCAGTGCTATAGTAGAAGCAACTGAGAATAATGAGTACAGTGGAATATGCACAAAGTGTTATGCTCAGGCTTGTGGATCCTTGGGCCAACGGGAGGATGGTGTACCTTAGGAGGAAGATCCGTAGGTTCTCCCGTCGGGTGGCGAGGCAGAACAGAAGATGCGACCAGCTGACCCTCGGCACTGGAGACTGAGGCGACTTGTGGAAGCAGACAGAGTCATGACGTCAAGGAGAAGAACGGAGTCTTTGCCACTGGAAGTCCGCGGTCCCCCCAGGAGGAGTCTGTAGGGACCCGGACCGCTGGGACTTAGGTGGACCTTTGAAAGGTCAAGGAGTCGAGAGTTCGGTGCAAGGGCTAACTGGAGCTTCACCCCTGGAAGCCCGCGGTCTCCCCTGGAGGAGCCCGTAGGGAACCGGGCCGCTGGGACTTAGGTGGGCCCTTGGAGACGATGGTCCAGAAGAAGACCGAGGTCACGTGCCGGAGGGTCGCCACTTGCCAGTCCGAAGTCACACACCAGGAATCATCGCTAGCCGATCTGAAGTCAGGAACCAGGAACACCAAGACAAGACAGGAACAAGGATCCGAAGTACAAGAACTCACCAAGGCAAGCAGACCTGAATACGTGGGATGTTGCCAAGTTGAAGAATGGGCAGAGGAAGCTTCCCTTTATACTTCCTCTACTCTGGCCCATTAGAGACAGCTGTGAGTAGTTAAGGGGCCTGGCCCCTTTAAATCTGTGGAGGAGACGCGGCCTCGTGCCTAAAGATGATGGCGGCCATCTTGGATTTCTTCCGCGGAGGAAAGACTGCAGAACGCCGTGAGGGGGGAGCAGGGACGGCTCCCCACCCGGCGGCCAGGCTGGGGACTTGCGCCGGAACGACAGGCACCGGCCCAGGGGAATTGCTAGGGGAAGGTAGGGGACCACGCCCTTGGCCGTCCATGGGCACGGAACATAACACAAAGCCCCAGTATGGAGAACCCCAGGATAGGGAGAGCAGGCCCTCGAGGAGCAAGTACCTGATCCCTGAATGCTGGGAGGCTTGAAAGTAATGTACTCACACAGCGGTTCCACGTAGGAGATGGCACTAGGACTGGAACGGAGGCAGGCCTCCAGGAGTGAGTTCCTGGTTCCAGGGAACAGCTCTGAGGTGAAGATGGTAGTACTCACTGGTGTTGAAGATAGCGAATCCTTCCAGGCAGAAGAGAAGGAAGGAGCAGGCAGCGAGTCAGGGAACATGGGCCCTCGAGGAGCGAGTACCAGTTTCCTGATAGCAACCTGAAAAGCAAGTGAGGCCCCTGAGAAGCGGGTACCCCATTAGCGTTAAGATTCCAATGGAAAACTGGAGAGGCAGAGTAGCTGGGTACGGAGAGCGAATCCCATCCATAAGATTCCCCTTGCTAACTCAAAGCTAGCAAACATCGTAGGCTTTAAATATCCAGGCAGCATGACTTCATCACAGAGGGACGCCCCTGAGGTTCATGCCAAGTAGGAAAAAAGAGTGAGGGCCGCGCGGCATGCGTGCCCTAAGGTACCAGCGGAGCATGGCGGGAGGCAGCGCCCAAGCTGGTCCAGGAACGCCAGAGAGGACGGCAGGCAGACGCTGCAGCAGCCAGGCGTCCATCCATAGCGAGAGGAGGTGCATAGAAAGAAAGGTAGGCGGAGTGAAGCCATCGGGAAGGGACGGTTGCAACAGTACCCCCTTCAAAGGGCGATCTCCTCTGTGGGTACCAGGTTTTGGTTTCCAAGGATGCGACAGATGAAAGTGATGGAGCATCTCTTTGTTAAGGATATTAGCCAGAGGCTCCCAAGAATTTTCTTCGGGGCCAAAACCTTCCCATGAGAGAAGCCTCATTTGTGGACATCAAGAATGGTTTCTACCTTGTATTCTAGGTCATCTTCTGCATTGATAGGAGTTGGTTCCTTAGATTTGGAAGAGAATTCACTGATGATGAGTTTTTCAGAAGTGAAACATGAAAAGCGTTATGGATGTTCAATCCAGGTGGTAACTTCAGACTGTAGGTAACATTGCCAAGACGTCAGAGGATTGGAAATGGTCCAATGTAGCGAGGAGCAAATCGAGAGGAGGGTGACTTTAGTCTAAGGTGCTTAGTGGATAGCCAGACTTTGTCACCAGGTTGAAAGACAGGCGCTTTGGAATGATGAGCGTCATAGAACCTTTTGGCTCTATCACTCGCTTTAAGTAGCATTGCTTTCGTCTGAGTCCATAATTGATGGATTTCTTCAGCAGTGGATTGAACTGCTGGGGACGTCACTGAGAGCTTCAGTGGAAGTGGCAGTGATGGGGAACGTCCATATACCACTTCAAATGGTGTTGATCCAGTTGATGTTGCTGGATGAGAATTAATGGTGAATTCAGCCTATGGTAACAGTTCGGACCAGTTATTCTGATGCAACTCACATAGGCCCGAATGAACTGTTTCAGGGTCCTATTCATCCATTCTGTTTGGCCATTAGATTGAGGATGATAGGCAGATGTATAATCTAGAGAGATGTCGAAGAGTTTGCACAGGGTCTTCCAGAATCTTGCCGTGAACTGTGATCCTCAATCCGAGACTATGTGCTTCGGTAGGCCATGGAGGCAAAAGATATGGACTATGAAGAGCTTCGCAAGTTCCGAGGCTGAGGGTAAGCCAGGTAGTGCCACGAAGTCGGCCATCTTGCTGAAGTGGTCGACTGTGACCCAGATGGTATTCATACCTCCAGAAAGGGGTAGATCAACAACAAAATCAGTAGCGATATGCATCCAGGGCTGTTCCGGAGCTGGAAGTGGTTGCAGCAATCCCCATGGTTGGCCAGAAGTAGGTTTGTGCTTGGCACAGTTGGCACAAGATGCCACAAATGACGGGATTACATTGGTCACCCTCCAGGTGCAATGGACAATTTAAATGACAGGTTAAAATGACTAGTAATAGATCTGAAATTTCATATTTGAGTTCCTTCAGTACCCTGGGATGCATACCATCCGGTCCAGGTATTTGCTACTCTTTAGTTTCTCAATCTGGCCTACCACATCTTCCAGGTTCACAGTGATTTGGTTAAGTTCATCTGATTTCTCACCCTGGAAAACCGTCTCCAGAACCGGTATCTCCCCAACATCTTCATTAGTAAACACAGAATTAAAGAATTCATTTAGTCTTTCCGCGATGGCCATATCTTTTCTAAGTGCCACTGTAACTCCTAGGTCATCTAACGGTCCAATCGACTCCCTCACAGGTTTCTTGCTTCAGATATATTTTAAAAAGTTTTTATTATGAGTTTTTGCCTCTGCGGCCAACTTCATTTCAAATTCTCTCTTTGCCTGTCTTATCAATGTTTTATACTTAACTTGACAGTGCTTATGCTTTCTCCTATTTTCTTCAGATGGATCCTTCTTCCAATTTTTGAAGGAAGTTTTTTGGCTAAAACAGCCTTTTTCATTTTAATTTTTAACCAAGCCAGCAAGCATTTGGCCTTCCTTCTACCTTTCTTAATGCATGGAATACATCTGGACTGCACTTCTAAGATGTTTTTTTTAAACAATGTCCACACCTATTGCATACTCTTAACCTTTGTAGCTGCTTTGGGATCGTCATCCCACCCTTTCTGATGCTTTGACCCTCTATCGGTGCCACGTTTGGTGCTTCATTCCCTCTTCATGGTGCCTTGATCTCTTCATGCCACTGTTGGTGCCCTTTGCCCCTCTTTGGAGCCTTGGGTTATTCTGGCCACTGTTTCAGCTGCTTTGACTTGGAGAGTGCCTGCCACTGCTGGCATTGTTTTGTCCCTTTACTGTTCCTTGGGCTATTCCTGCCATGTTTGATACCACATACTGTTGACACAGTCTTAGTGCACTTGAGTTCTCTTCACCCTTGTGATGATGTCTTATCACAAGTTGCATTAGAAATGATTGGAAAACCCCAATTTGGCAGCCCAAAATAGGCTGCATTGCTTCCCCCATTGACTTTAAAGGGAAATGAATGAATGAGTAGAATGAATATACAATATTTTTGTCTGAAACAAATCCAATGAATAACTCTGACCTATAAAATGAATACATGAACCAAAATAAAGTTTTTTGCCTGTGCGCATCCCTATTACATGATGCGCACTGGAGAATAGGTCTTGTTCATATTTTTAGAGTTAGCAGCATGAGAATGGCTACTATGGCTGGTCCAGTGGGACACAATCTGTTATGCTCCTGGATTCTTGTGCCCTGATGG
This sequence comes from Rhinatrema bivittatum, assembly GCF_901001135.1. NCBI lineage: Eukaryota > Metazoa > Chordata > Amphibia > Gymnophiona > Rhinatrematidae > Rhinatrema > Rhinatrema bivittatum. Next base: position 68,901,677 of record NC_042628.1, on the reverse strand, counting down.
CAGGAAGCCAGGCAGTGATGGTGTTGGACCAGGTTTACATTGTACCAGGAACTTGCAGACAGATTCTGTACTGGATGGGATAAGATATATTGTGAGCATGACGGATTATTTTGTGAATATAGGTAGCAAAATGTGTGTCAGTTCCAGGTTTGAAAGGGGATGTTCTGCTACTGTGACTAATGGGTGGAAGGATTAGGTAACTGTTCCTTGCTGGTTTTCCTGCTCAAGCATGTTTCACAAGACTTTCTGCAAGCATCCTGGTTTCTATTATGAAATATGTAATGTGGCCATGCTCTGTGTGTAATTCCAGAAAATACTGATGATGGACGTGTCTGAAGGTTTCCTGGTGAGAATTCAAAATTCAGGACCAATTAGGCTCTAGGGAGGGATTCACTGAGTGTAGATAGGATGTGTTTTGTGAGATATGGCATGGTGGTACAGACTGTAAAGGATGTTTCATTTTGATTTTTGAATTTTTATTTGATTTTATTGTGATTATATATTTGTTATTGATTATATGTATTTTTTATGATTTTCTCATGTACATAGCTTTGGGGATTTTATAGTAAAATCTGGAAAGTGAGTCATAAATTGAATTAAACAAATAAGTAAATAAACAAATAAATGAGAGCTGGATAGGAAGGCATTTGAAGGGAGGTGGTGTATGATGGCTCCATGATGAGAGCCAGATGAGAGGGCATGAGGAGGTTTGTATTTATGCTGCCTCATTAATGAGACATTTTACTTTATATATGCCTATAATAGTAAGGAGAGAGGCTGTGCTTGATGGTTCCCTGATGAGAGCTGGCTGGGGCATAAGGAGAAAGCCAACAGCTCCTTCAAGCATAAGGACTTCATAAATAATTGCACTTACCAAAAAAAAAATCACGTATTATGATCCTTCTTCCTTTTTCCCACTGGATTTTATCTCATGATTAAGGAGACACATAGGTAAGTTGGTGACAATTTGTGAAATTTTCTCTTAACTACATATTAGGGATGTGCAGAGGGCACGAATTCGTCCGATTCAGTATTCGTATTCGTCGGCAGCCAAATACGTTGCATTCATTCAATGGCGCCCCCAATACGTTGATACGTGCATTCGTTTTCCGGTTCCCATTAAAGTCAATGGGGGAAGTACTTGCAGCCTATTTTTGGCTGCAGAACTGGGGTTTTATTATTAATTTTGATGAAACTTCTGTGGAGCAATCATCAGAACAACAAAACAGCTCCAAGGGACTTAGACTGTGGCAAAGTGGCACCAAAGTGGCATGAATAGCCTAAGGTACTTTAAAGGGGTAAAGGGGTCCCAGGAGTAGCAAGAAGAGTGCTTTAATAGAGGTGCAAAGCAGCAGCGAGAGAGTCAAAAACACACCATAGCTTCAAAAGAGAGCACCGCCAACAGATGCATGAACCCTCGAAGGCAGCACGACAGGCAAAGTGGCAAGACAAGTGGCATCAACATTCTACAGCACAATGAAGGGGGAACATGGCAAGCAGAAAGACTAGCACCAACACACTGAGCAACTATGATAGTGGCCAGAACACCACAAGGAGTTGAGTGAGTCATCTGGTGTATGGCAGCAAGGCACAGAGGCAGAGGGTAGATACAAGCTGGCTACACCCAGGGAGAGTTCCCTTTCCATTGTGCAGGAAAGGGCTCCCTAGAATGGGTTTGCCCCTAGAGTGGGGTGTTTCCATTCGCCGTCTAGTGAGCTCTCGTTGGTCTTTTAAAATCTGGTGGAGTTAGCAGATATACAAACGAGAATTTTCAAGGCCGAGGCAGAGGAGGTTACCATGTAAACAGTGGTTCAACATGGGTCAGAGGGTAGATACAGGCTGGCTACACCCGGGAAGAGTTCCCTTTCCTTTGAGCCGGGAAGGGCTCCTCGGAATGGGTTGGCCCCTAGAGTGGAGCACGAGCCTTCAAAGCGTGGCGATGTGGAGCAGGGTCTCACTGTGAGCATGGTCTCACTGTGTTTGCCACAGTCTAAGTACCTTGGAGATCTTTTCTCGTTCTGAACATGGGTCAACAGGTGGTAAGAGATAGGCTGCAACACACTGGGGAGAGTTCCCTTTCCTTTGAGCAGGAAAGGGCTCCCTGGAATGGGTTGGCTCCTAGAGTGTATAATGGTACAAATTGTTAGGATTTAAGCATTTGCAAAGAAATCATGACTTCATAAAGCAAGACGGAGGAAGTTCTCTTCTCTGACCTGAAACTAAAGAAAACTGTTTTATTTAAGGATCCATGCTGTGAAGGATTACTAGTTTTAATTGCCAGAGACTGAGGTTTCCCTTTGCAATAAGGGTTCAGTCATTAGGACTGGACATAATGCCTGGACGAACAGGCACAGCATTCAAGGACAGAGGTCAAACCCTTGTAGAGACATAAGGCCTGGACGAACAGGCACAGCAGTTGAGGACAGAGGTCAATCCCACCTAGGGACATAAGGCCTGGAATGTCAGGCACAGCAGTCGAGGACAGAGGTCAATCCCACCTAGGGACATAAGGCCTGGACAAACAGGCACAGCAATCGAGGTCAAACCCTTTAAGGATGTAAGGCCTGGACGAACAGGCACAGCAGTCGAGGACAGAGGTCAATCCTAACTAGGGTAGTTTAGCAGACTGAACTTTATTATTGGGACAGTATGTGCAGTGAAATCCCCAGTCTGCCTCTTTTGTGCTTACAAGCAAGCCTTGTGTGTGCACACACACACACATTACATTAGTGCATAGCAAGGCTATGTGTGTGTTATTGCTGATATATTGCATTCTGGTGTCCGTGCCAACCTGTCTGACCCACTCTGAGAGGGCTGTGAGGTCACTGATGACTCACAGGAAAGGGCTGGTTTTTGGCTCTGGATACACCCAAATGGCGTCCTCCGATTGCAAATGGCAGCGAAGAAAAGCGTGCGCTGCCAAGCGTATGAAATGGATGATACATTATATTCGTGAGGAATCGCGATACGTTTCGCTTCCCCACGAATACAACAAATAGGGACATATACGTTGCGGATTGCCAATACGTCGAAAACGAATGCACACCCCTACTACATATATTGTTATGCATCTGTGTAAGTAAATCAGGAGAGCTGCCCTGCTTTGTGTCATCGGAAAGCCCCCCATGCATCACCACACTGATACCTGAATTGCAGAACAGATTATGGACAGGCAAATGATTACGATGCAGTCTCTCCTGCCCCTGTGGGTTGTAACGGAGCCTTTTGCAGGCTTCTCATTTTTTCCCCAGCAATAACGTTCTGAGTCTTTGATCCCGTTTACACGTGCAGTGGGGTCAGAGTGAAGCGACCAGACCTCTGGTGGGGGAAACTGGCACACTTGTTTTTTTGTAATGCCAGTAGTGAGCAAGCAGTTCATTTCGGGGGGAGGAGGACAGGGTGGTGCTGTCTGTTGGCCTATCTCCATGGGAAGTTGTAATAATCTACTCCTAAACTATACTGAAAAGCATCTGCTTTAAATTTTGTTACCTCTAAATATTGCAAAACCAATACAAAGCCTCAGGGCTGGCAGGTATGTCCTACATATAAGAGAACTAAAATCACCCTACAAAATCCAGCTGTTCCCAATCTGTAAATTCTGTGCGGGAGATACATTCAGGTCCGACTTTGAGTTGGAGCCCGGGATATTCTGTACTGAAGATCTTAATACTCTCTATCAGATCATAAAATAGTTTCCAACCTTTGGCATTTCTGGCTTCACTTTCTGGCTCAGGGTGGCTCTTTTTTCCTTTCTTTGCCTTTTTCCTCTGTTTCATTTTTATTTTAATCTCTCTCTCTCTCTGGTGTCTTCCCTTTTTCTTTTCTATTTCAGTTCTTTCTCTCCCTTTTTTGTCTCTTTCCTTTGGTGGATACTTTAATACTTTCTTACCTTCCCTCTTTCTCATCTCTTCTCCTCTTCTCTTCTTTTCCTCCTTGTCTCTTTATCTTATATTTCCTCTTCTCATCCTTTCTTTATTCCGCTATTCTTTCTTCTCCTTTCCTTATCCACTTTCTCCTACATTATCTTCCTGAATTCCTCCCCTTCTCTTCTTGCCAAAAAATCTAAGGTTGTCTCTCTTTCTTATCATTCCTAGTCCCCTCGCCTTCTCTCTCTCTCTCTCTCCCGCCCATCAAAGGCCCTTTCTCCTGTTTCCACCAAATAACCAACCCCCTTTTCCATTTCTTGCTCCCTCACCATCACCTCTATCCAGGGCACTATCTCCCCACTCCCTGACCTTTGCCCTGTATTCCTGGTGCTCTCTTTCTCCCTGTACCCCTTCTTCTCCATCCTGGGTCCTCTCCTCTCCTATTTCCTCCCCTTCATTCCCTGTTCCTCTCAGCCCTTCAACCCAAGTTTGATCTTCCCTCTCCTCAATCCTAAGAAGCTCTCCCTAAATCCCCCTTTTCATCCCTGGAAGGCTCTATCCACATCTCCTCCATAAATTGTTCACCGCTTTCCCTCCACCATGAGGTTTGTCCCCATCCCCTTTCCCACTCCTGGCAGGCTCTACCCCTAAACCCCAGAAAGATTTCCCAGCATTCAAGGTCTCTCTCCACATCCCACTCCTGGAAGGTTCTCCACACATCCTCTTCTCCCTCCCACCCCCAAAGCTATCCCAAAATTCTTCTCCCTCCCCTCTCAAAAGCACTCATCATCCCACTCCCCACGAAATCTCTTGCCAGACCAACTCTCCAACTCACCCTGCTCCTCTGTGCCCCCAAATCCCCAACGCAGCTTGACTTCCTCCTCATACTCGCTGTCCAGAAGGAGAAGTGATTGACATTTAACACAGTGTCGGCTTCCTATGCACAGGACCAGTCACATGGTATGAGCTGAGTACGTTCCATAGATCTCATGGCTCACACTATGAGGTTGGACCCATGTCTAGAAAGCTGATGCTATGTTTAGCATCACCTGCTCCTCCTGCTGCTGAGGGTAAGGAGTGAAGAATAAGTCGGTGTCTGTGCAGATGCTCCCTGTCCAGCTCAGCTGTGTGGCACCATCCCCATTTGCGCAGTAGGTTGGTTCAGCCCTGAAAGAGGATCTTTATTAGAGCACCATGCAGGCATCACACTGATACACCTAATGCACGAATACTCCATCGGTAGTTGTTGTGCAGATCTTTGTTAGGACACTGAATACAGGTAAAGCAGGAATACAGTGCAGACAGCTGAAGCCCCAGGCAGGCATCCCACTGATAATATGTGTAAAGCATCAATACAGCATCAACAACTGAACAGTAATCTTTGGTGTGGGAGATTTCTAAAAACAAGGGACTGTATGAGGGGCACATATTTCTCCCCCCCCCCCCCAAAAAAAAGAACAAATAGTAATAAAGAAATTGAATATATTGGGAGAGAAAAAAAGACCTAGGAATTAAACCATGAAGCTGCAAACAATGTCAGCCCAGCTAGCACTTCTGCCTCAGAGTTCAAGCTTCTTTCTTTCTTTCTTTTACTTTATATTTATTGACATTTTCAAGTTTTTACAAGCACATAACTTGTGGAAATAATGCAAGAGACTAGGATGTCAATACAAATATCATCAAAGGAAACATAAACAGTAGAAATCCAAAATATTGACAGACCAGAATCCAACATATATAATAAGCATACAGGAGATTCTGGAAAATAAAAGCAAAATCATAAGCAAAATGTTATCCCTTAGAAAAAGCCATATCTAAGAGAGGCATAACAGTGAGCAAAGTACACTACATCCCATCGCCATTATATAATGCTAAACAGAAGGAGCAGAGGTGTGAGAATCAAGATATACATGTAGCTGGGCAGGATCTAAATAAACATATCTAACTCCGTGATGTAAGATTAAACATTTACATGGAAATCATAACATAAATGCCCCAAGTGCCATAATTTCAGAATGCACCGCTAGAAATCTTTTACGTCTTTTTTAATACGAGTAATGTCCGGATATACCCAGACATGCTGGCCATAAAAAAGGGAAAGCCTGTGTTGGAAAAATTGTCTCAGAACAAGATCTCTGTCCTGGGAGAAAACAAAAGAAATGAAAAGAGTTCCACGCTGAGAAATAGTCGCTTCCATGGAAGATTCCATCACCTGATTCAGATTTGAATCTGACTCTTTGTCCTGAGTCCAAAGTTTTTATCATATAAGCTTTAGCAACAGGAGGAATGACTTCAGTAGGAATCTTGAGGATCTCAGATGAATATTTTTTAAACATATCTAATACAGATATATAATTAGATTTAGGAAAATTCAAAATCCTAAGATTCAAATGTCAAAGAGGATTTTCAATATTTTTCATCTTCCTCAGTTGAGACACGTAGATTGTCATCGTATCTTGAACCTGTTTTAATGTGGTAACTTGTTGGCTTGTTGTAGTTTCAATTACTTGAATATGACTGGAAAAGGTAGAAGTAACATCAACCAGTGAAGAAATAGATTTTTCAAGGGTGACTAAAGCTGACCAGATAGAATCCAGGGTTATCATGGAAGGTTTAGACAAAACAGGTCGAACAAGATGAAAATCGTCTGTACCTTCACCCCTCTGAATATCCATTGCCTCTGAAAGATTACTCACATTTTCCCCCAGAGTAGAAGTTGTTAAACAAATTCTGACCGCTGAATTCTCTTCACTTTCGTAGTCCCCGATTGGCTCCGAGGACACTGGGAAAATCTTTCAAGATATCAGCAAATATTATTGCGGCTCCTGGAGAAGAAACCTCCCCAGCACTGTCAATCTAGGGCGAACAAGCTCACTTGACAGTAAGGAATCACCAGAAATGGCCGCCGAAAGGGGTAGTGGTGGGGTCGAAGGAGCGCTGGAACTCAGAGTAATATCAGCGTTGGAGCCGCCCACTCCACGGCTCTGAATGCCAAGGACGCTTCCGGAGCAAGCTCAGGTTTTGGAGTCAAGAAGTCCTCGATGGTAGGCTGAACAGGATCGGATTTGGGAGTAACTGGGGGCTCTTCCCTTATCCGAGCCTTACGCTTAGTATGAGGCATATTGAAGGTAAAAGAATTAGGAAGAAATGAGGAGCTTCAAAGAACCATTCCTCTCTTCAGGGGGCCATCCTGAATCTCCCAAGCTTCTTTATTAAAAATTATGCAATGCCAACAAAAAGACAAACGTACAAAGTCATTCAGTAAGGAGGAAAGGAACAAAAGGAGTAAAAAATCATATCTTTATTCTACGTCAACATATTCATCAACAGCTTGCCAGACTACAAATAGCTCTTTGAGTTTCCTGTTGGATTTTGCAGCCACTGCGACATCACAGCTACAAACCACAACCACCATATTCCACCAAACCTACACGGTCAACATGATGTAGTCTTTCTGATTACTATGAACCATCGCTCATGCAAGTGATAGAAACAAGTCAAAGAGCATCTAGAGGGCAAAAGGTCAACACACAGGATTTGGAAATGACCAAATGATGGGATAACTCATGGTTGGCATGTAGAAACCCTTCACAAAGGTGTCCAACACACTGATGCTGGCTAAACAAGGTTCACCAGTGGCGGCTTGAGCATAGGTGCTATGGTGCAATCGCACCTCCGCACCTAAATTAAGAGACCAAAGGCATTGAAAGGTTGTAGAGAAGGATTAAAGAGGGGTCCAAGGTGTGAAGAGGAAAGGTAAAGAGGGAAGAGAGGGAAAATAGTACTTGGAGGCAGGGGAAAGCAATGACAATAATACTGCACTACCAGCTGCCACTGAGGCTGACTATCCTCTTATCGTTGTAAGAACACTTCACACTGGGACAAGATGCTATTGCTTGTCTGACAGTCCCATCTGAGTTTCTGAACAGAACATTAAGAGGCAATTCTCACAAACTGGGCACGATGATGCAAAGTCTGAGAGTATATTTAACCACAGGCTTTGCACCAGTTTTCAAGCATGCTTTTCTTTTGAAAATGGCTCCAGGAAAAACTACCCTTGGAGATTTGTCCCTGCTTTTCTGTAGGTACACTTTCCCTTGCAAATAATGCTTGTAGTTTTGAAAATGCCATCTCTGCATATTATCCCTCTCCCTTCCCAACCTACACATACTGCCTGGATTAGCTACTTTTCACCCAGCAAAATATTCATGAGTTGTTTATCCACCACACCTATTTTTAGCTAGGTAAAGGTCAGTGGCATGCAGTCAGGGCCTTCAAGGGTTTCAGTGAATCCCTGGCCCTTGTCACTTGTCTATGTGGAAGCTGGAGGGTAGGCTATGGCCTACAGGCTGCGTGCATCCCATCTCTTACATGCACAACAGAAATAGGAAGGGCTGGGGTGGCCGGGCCACCAAGAAGGCAAGCACTAGTCTGATGTGCAGGAACGGATTCTCATGGTCACAGCAACGAGGCCAATTGGCAGCAGTTGCAGGTCAGGCCCAATATGATTGCACCTTTTGCATGACATGCAGAGAAGCCCAGGACAGAGCAGAAGGCAGTACCTTGCTTCGGCAAATCTGCTCAAAGTAAGGTCCTGCCTTCTACCTCATGCGAAAAGCAGAGAGTCAGAGTGCAAGCATAGGATAGCTGGGAGCTGCTGGCTGAAGCAGATCAGAGAGCTGGTCAACTGGAGGGCTTGGAGGTGCCAGGCAGGATAAGGAGAGTCAGTCGGATATAAGAGTAGCAAATCACCTGGACCGGATGGTATGTATCCTAGGGTACTGAAGGAACTCAAAAATGAAATTTCTGACCTATTAGTTAAAATTTGTAACCTATCATTAAAATCATCCATTGTACCTGAAGACTGGAGGGTGGCCAATATAACCCCAATATTTAAAAATGGCTCCCCTTTATCAGGGGCGATCCAGGTAACTATAGACCAGTGAGCCTGACTTCAGTGGTGGGAAAAATAGTGGAAACTATTCTCAAGATCAAAATTGTAGAGCATATAGAGAGACATGGTTTAATGGAACACAGTCAACATGGATTTACCCAAAGGAAGTCTTGCCTAACAAATCTGCCTCATTTTTTTGAAGGGGTTAATAAACATGTGGATAAAGGTGAACCAGTAGATGTAGTGTATTTGGATTTTCAGAAGGTATCTGACAAAGTCCCTCATGAGAGGCTTCTAAGAAAACTAAAAATCATGGGATAGGAGGTGATGTCCTTTCGTGGATTACAAACTGGTTAAAAGACAGGAAACAGAGAGTAGGATTAAATGGTCAGTTTTCTCAGTGGAAAAGGGTAAACAGTGGAGTGCCTCAAGGATCTGTACTTGGACTGGTGCTTTTCAATATATATATATAAATGATCTGGAAAGGAATACGAGTGAGGTTATCAAATTTGACGATGATACAAAATTATTCAGAGTAGTTAAATCACAAGCGGATTATGATACATTACAGGAGGACCTCACAAGACTGGAAGATTGGGCATCCAAATGGCAGATGAAATTTAATTTGGACAAGTGCAAGATGTTGCATATAGGGAAATATAACCCTTGCTGTAGTTACACGATGTTAGGTTAGGAGTTACCACCCAGGAAAAAGATCTAGGCATCATAGTGGATAATACTTTAAAATCATCATCTCAGTGTGCTGCAGCAGTCAAAAAAGCAACAGAATGCAGAATGTTAGGAATTATTAGGAAGGGAATCGTTAATACAACAGAAAATGTCATAATGACTCTGTATCGCTCCATGGTGAGACCGCACCTTGAATACTGTGTACAGTTCTGGTCGCCACATCTCAAAAAAGATATAGTTGCGATCGAGAAGGTACAGAGAAGGGCTACCAAAATGATAAAGGGGATGGAACAGCTCCCTTATGAAGAAAGGCTGAAGAGGTTAGGGCTGTTCAGCTTGGAGAAGAGACGGCTGAGGAGGATATGATAGAGGTCTTTAAGATCATGAGAGGTCTTGAAAGAGTAGATGTGAATCGGTTATTTACACTTTCGAATAATAGAAGGACTAGGGGGCATTCCATGAAGTTAGCAAGTAGCACATTTAAGACTAATCGGAGAAAATTCTTTTTCACTCAACACACAATAAAGCTCTGGAATTTGTTGCCAGAGGATGTGGTTAGTGCAGTTAGTGTAGCTGGGTTCAAAAAAAGTTTGGATAAGTTCTTGGAGGACAAGTCCATTAACGGCTATTAATCGTTTAGTTAGGGAATAGCCACTGCTATAAATTGCATCAGTAGCATGGGATCTTCTTAGTGTTTGGATAAATTGCCAGGTTCTTGTGGCCTGGTTTGGCCTCTGTTGGAAACAGGATTCTGGGCTTGATGGACCCTTGGTCTGACCCAGCATGGCAATTTCTTATGTTCTTATGTTCTTATAAATGGCTGGACTCAGCTGACCAGATTCCAATATGAAATTGCACCATTTGCATGAGATGCAGAGCAGCACAACAAAAAATCAGCCAGGAACAGGTTGAAGAAATCGGTTCCAAAGGCAGTGTTTGAGTGTTAAGGTTAGTCAGAGTCTGAAAGAGTATGGGAGGCCTCCCATATACCCTCTCAGACTCTCACTGACTCTGACTAACATTAACATAGAGGGAGGAGGGAGCAAGACTGCTGGGGATTGGTGTGAGAAGGGAGAGGGGACTGGGCAGCAAGAGGGCTAGGGCCTGGGAAGTCTGGGAGGAGACTGGGGAACAGACTGCTGGGACAGGGAGGTCTGACAGGTCGGGAGGCCAGTTTAGCTTTATGTGTGACCTGTGGTGTGGATGAGATCCTGTATATGTGAGGATGAGAGACTGTGTTTGAGAGACGCTGTGTGGTGGTGGTGGGGGGGGGGGGGGGTGAGAGCAGATGTGTGTCTGTGTGTAAATGACTACCTGGGTGTGTGGGTGAGAGGCTGTGTATGTGTGAATGATAAGCTGTGTGTCAGGGGGGGGGGGGGGAAATGGGTGAGATCATGGGTGGATGAGAGTTTGTGTGTGGGGGTGGCTGTATGCATGACTGCCTGTGTGTGGGTGGGTGACTGTATGGGGGGGAGGGTGAGAGCCTGTGGATGTGTGGATGACTACCTGGCTAGGTGGGTGACATCCTGTGTATGTGTGGGTGAGAGACTGAGCATGTGTGTGTGAGTGTGCATGAGTGTGTGTGAGAGAGAGCCTGTGTGTGTTTATGTGGAGGGGTTGGTGAGAGCCTTTGTGTGTATATGTGATTGCCAGTGTGTGGGTGGGTAGGTGAGAACCAGTACTTATGGGTGTATATCTCTGTGTAAGTGAGAGAATAAAGTTTGTACAGCTCCCCTTTCCCCAATTCCACAAGTTCAAAGTGGCTGGAAATCGAAACATCCTATGTATGGAGAGCAAGATTTTTTAAATCCTTTAGTTTCATTATTGGATGTTATTCGAAATGTCTTCTTTTTTGAAATATTATATTGGTATTTTGAGAAATTTGATAAACAATTTTATGAGGTTTTAATTATTGGATGTTCTATAAATCAGTTGTTTTTAAATATTGATTCTTTTTATTAATATGGTTTTACTTTTATGATTGATGTTATATATTTCTTTATTTTGTTGTTTGTTGGTCTCTTATTTTACCTTTGATAAGGTTTGTCTGTGTTCTGTATGTGTGATCCAGGTAAGGGATTCCGCCAGTGTATAGTTTCCGTGCAGGGGTCTACATCAGTCCGTCTTGTCCGGTTTTCAATAGGACATGTATTGGTCTTCTGGGACCTGATGTAATATCTGCAGTGCTGCTCTTTCCTGGCTAGGGTTGTTGCTGTTTGAGTCCTGGGAGTTAATTTTGTTTCAATATTACAGATTTGTCTCTTGGGGTAAAGTTATGCTTGACAGGCTGTGATAGCTTTTATTGGAGCTATAGGAAACTTGTTTCTTACCTGCTAATTTTCATTCCTGTAGTACCACAAATCAGTCCAGACTCCTGGGTTTTGCCTCCCTTCCAGCAGATGGAGACAGAGGAAGTTTCGCTGACATTGCCACATAAACCAAGGTGCCACCTACAGTCTCTCAGTACTGAGAAATACCCAAGCCAAGATACAGATAGCCACACATCAACAACGCCCTGAATGAGCAGAAGGAAATGGAAACTTAGAACAAAGAACCTTGGCCACACTAAAAAACATGCAGGACTAACAAAACCTGTGCCATTTTTCAGATTAACTATAATAACAGATTGAGCAGACTCTCCAAGTCTCCCCTCCTCCACTGGGTGGGACTCTGGACTGATCTGTGGTACTACAGGAATGAAAATTAGCAGGTAAGAACCAATTTTCCTTTCCCTGTACATACCCAGATTAGGCCAGACTCCTGGGATGTACCAAAGCTTCCCTAAACAGGGTGGGACTGCAAGAGTCCCGCTTGAAGTGCACTCTCACCAAACCCCATGGCCTCTGGGGGCTGGACACCCAAATGATAAAGCCTGGAAAAAATGTGCAATGACTTCCAAGTAGCTGCCCTGCAAATCTTTTGCAGCAAAACTTGCTGATATTCGGCCCAGGAGGCCACCTGGGAACAGGTAGAATGAGCCCTTATCCTCTCTGGGACAAGACGACCCTGATAGATGTTCGCGGAACCAATGGCATCCTTCAACCACTGCGCAATCATGGCTTTTGATGCCTTACGACCCTTTTTTGCACCACTCCACAGTACAAAAAGGTATTCTGACAATCAAAAGCTATGAGTGACGTTAAGATACTGCAACAATGCATGCTTGACATCCAAGAGTCGCAACTCTCTCACATGAGGCACCGTAGCATCCAAACTTGGGAAAGAAGGGAGCTCCACTGACTGACTTAAGTAGAATGACGATACCACCTTCAGCAGAAAAGAAGGAATCATCCTTTGAGCAGAACAAATTGCCACCAAGAAAACTACCTTCAAAGTGAGATCTTTTATAGTAGCTCTTTTAAGAGACTTGAACGGCTCCGCACACAGAATCTTAAGGACCAAGTTAAGGCTCCAAGAGGGGCACAACTTCTGAACTGGAGGACGCAAATGCTTTGCCCCCTTGGAGAAAACACACCCCATCCAGATGCGCAGCTAGAACCACTCCCTGTTCCTTGCCTCGAAAGCAGCCCAAAGCTATCACCTGAACTCTGAGGGAGTTAAAAGACAAATCCTTCACCAATCCTCTTTGCAGAAAGGTCAGAATATGTGCCATGGATACCTGCATAGAATCAATCCCTTGTTCTGTACACAAAGCCTCAAAAACTCTCCATACCCTCACATTTGGCAAAGAGGTGGAAGTCTTTCTAGCCTGCAAAAGAGTAGAAATGAGATCCTCAGAATATCCTTTTTTCCTTGAGCACTTCCTCTCAAAAGCCAAGCCGCTAGACAGAAGCGAGCCACTTGATCTGAAAATATGGGCCTTGATGCAGAAGCTTTGGCAGATGAGCGAGCCTCAACAGACTGTCCACCGCTAGGTTGATTAGATCTGCAAACCAAGGCTGCCTCGGCCATTCCTGCGCTACTAGAATCAGCTCGCCCGGATGGATCTCTATATGCCACAAGATTTTGTCCATCAGCAGCCATGACGGAAACGAGTACAGAAGGATGCTTCTTAGCCAAGGCAGAACTAAGGCATCGACCCCTTCTGATCTTCGTTCCCTTCTTCAATTGAATAACTGTGAAGCCTTGGCATTTCGGAAAGTTGCCATTAGATCCATGTGCAGCCTCCCCCATCTGCAACTGATGAGGTACATTGCTTCCTGACATTTCCCACTCTCCGGGATCCAGTTTTGCCAGCTGAAAAAATCTGCTTGCACACTGTCCGTGCCGGTGATGTGAGAGGCTGCTAACAGTGCCAAATGCTGCTTTGCCCAGCTGATTAACTCCTGGGCTTCCTGAGCCACCGCCTGACTCTTGGTGCCACCCTGTTGGTTGATGGAAGCCACCCTTGTTGCATTGTCCGACAAGATCCTAACTGGCTTTCTCCGCAACAGAGGTAGAAATGCACGCAGAGCAAAATGCACCGCCCTCATCTCTAAATGAGTGAGGGACCACAATGCTTCCTCTGCCGACCACTGCCCCTGGACTGGTCCTGACACACCATTCCCCACCCGGAAAGACTGGCATCAGTGATAATAATCATCCAGTCCAGCACCTCCACTTCTCGCCTCAACTTGTCCAGAAAAAGCCACCACGAAAGACTGGTCCTGGCTAACCCCGTAAGAGGTAGCAGAAGCTGAAACTGCTCCGACAACAGGTCTCAATGAGAAAGCAATGCTGACTGTAGAGGCTGCATATGAGCAAATGCCCAAGGAACCAACTCCAAGGTGGAAGCCATAGGATTGAGAACCTTCAAGTAATCCCAGACCTTGGGCACCTGCTTCTCCAACAATCCGTGGACTCGCACCTGCAATTTGGTAATGCACTCCTTGATGAGAAAAACCTTCCCCACCTTGGTATTGAAACATGCCCCAGAAATTCCAAGACCTGAGTAGGGGAAAGATGACTCTTGGACAGATTGACTATTCCCCCCAGTGATCTCAGGCACTGGAGGACCAAGTCCACTGCCTGTCAACAAAGGACCTCTGACTTCTCCCAAATCAGCCAATTGTCCGGATATGGGTGAACCAAGACGCCCTCCCTCCGGAGGGCCGCTGCCACCATGACCATCACCTTGGTGAAAGTCCTGGGAGCTGTCACCAGATTGAACGGAAGACAGCAAAACTCAAAATGCCTTCCTAGGACCATACATCTTAGATATCTCTGACAATTGGGCCAAATCCCTATGTGCAAGTATGCCTCAGTTAAATCCAGGGAAGCTAAAAGCTCCCCCTTGTGCACCGCTGCAATTACAGAATGCAGGGTCTCCTTCCAAAAATGAGGAACCTTGAGAGCCACTGGGATGCGGATACGGCGCTGCTCTCTGCATGGTGGAGGGGTGGAAGGGAGTTGGGGCCGGAGGGTGCTGAAAGCCAATAGTGATGGGTGGGAGGGAGAAAAAGGGTGGGAAAAAAAAAATAAAATAAATGGATAAACTGCGTGGCTTGCTGGGCAGACTGGATGGGCCGTTTGGTCTTCTTCTGCCGTCATTTCTATGTTTCTATGTTTCTATGTTTACCTTCTTCAAGTCCAAAATTTGGTGGAATGTTCCCTCCTTTTTGGGAACGACAAAATACATGGAATAGTGGCCTATCCCCTGTTCCTCCAGGGGGACAGGAACAATTGCTTTCAGCATCTGAAGGTGACTGACAGTTTGCTTATTCTCCCCCAGATGTTTGATCAACTCCTCCAAGTCCTGTCTAAAGAGTAGCTTCCCTTTAAAAGTAATGCTCCCAACTAAGACTTGATTGAAACATCTACCGACTAGTTCCTCAACCACAGAAGTCTCCTGGATGATACCACTGACATCATCATTCTGGAAGAAGTCCTGATGAGGTCATATAATGCATAGGCTCCATAGGCAACTACAATCTCCAGTAGAGATGTGAATTGGAACCGGAATCGGTTCAGATTCCGGTTCCGATTCACATGTGGTTTTTTTTTCATCGGGCCCGATCGCAGTTTTGTTTATCGGCTGCGCCCGAGCTGATAAACAAAAAACCCACCCCGACCCTTTAAAACTAATACCATAGCTTCCCCCACCCTCCCGACCCCCCCAAAAAACATTTTACAGGTACCTGGTGGTCCAGTGGGGGACCCTGGAGTGATCTCCCTCTCCAGGGACCCCCCATCAGTGCCATTTTGATTACTGGCAGCCGAAGGCCCGAGTGCAGGAGATCACTCCCAGACCCCCACTGGACCACCAGGGGCTTTTGGCAAGTCTTGGGGGACCCTCCTGACCCCCACAAGACTTGCCAAAAGTCCAGCGTGGGTCCGGGAGCGACCTCCTGCACTCGGACCGTCAGCTGCCAGTATTCAAAATGGCGCCGATAGCCTTTGCCCTTACTATGTCACAGGGGCTACCGGTGCCATTGGTCAGCCCCTGTCACATGGTAGGAGCACAAGATGGCGCCGGCCATCCAGTGCTCCTACCATGTGACAGGGTCCGGCCAATGGCACGGATACCCTGTCACATGGTAAGGGCAAAGGGCCATCGGCACCATTTTGATTAGTGGCAGCCGACGGCCCAGGAGTGGGAGATCGCTCCAGGGACCCCCACTGGACCACCAGGTACCTGTAAAAAGTTTTTTGGGAGGTCGGGAGGGTGGGGGAAGCTAAGGGATTAGTTTAAAAGGGTCGGGGTGGGTTTAGGGGTTATTTTTGTGTGCCGTTTTTTCCCGCCCTCCCCCAAAACGATAAGAGAACCCCCACGATCAATATCGTGGGGTTTTCCTATCGTTTTGGGGGAGCCCCCAATTTCTGACGATTTTGAAAATATCGTCCGATATTTTCAATCGTCTGAAGCCTGATTCACATCCCTAGTCTCCAGCGCTCTGTCTGCTTCATCTGAGTCAGACATGGAATTGTAGCAGACCAGCCCTCAACATAAAACTGCTGCATACCGCCGCATGTATACCAAGGACAGACTCCTCAAAAATCTTCTTGAGTTGAACTTCAAGCTTCCTATCCTGAAGATCCTTTAGTGCTGCAGAACCAGCCACTGGAATGGTTGTTTTCTTAGTGACAGCTGAAACCGAGGCATCCACCTTCAGGAGCTCAAGTGTATCCTCAGGCAAAGGATATAACTTGTTCATCACTCTGCTAACCTTCAAGCCAATCTCAGGAGTATCCCACTCCCTAAATACCAACATTTTGACCAACTTATGGAAAGGAAAGGCTTTCACTGGACCCCGTAGGCCATCCAAATGACCGGGTCTATGTCTTACTGATCTGACTCCTTTCGCGGAACTTTGATCCCTAATTCCTCTAAAACATGGGGTATCAGGGGACTCAACTCCTCCTTCTACAGCTGGGGCCTTCCCCAGCGTTTCTTCCGGGTCCTGGTCCACCATAGCCTGATCTGCATCCTGCGGGTCCTGCGCTTGTCGATCTCATCCTCTGAAACCTCAGAGAGGTTATGCACCGCACTCGCTGGTGTGGGCATCCCTAGGACTCGCTGAACCCCCGTAGCCCCTGCAGTCCATGAGGTTCTAACCCTCTTCTCCAGCTGCGGATGAACCAATGCCCCCTGCTTGACCCTGCACTGCCCAGCGGCTTTTCTAGCCATGTAAGCCCTGTGTAGCAATAGGACAAAGTCAGAGGAAAAATTTGACGAATCGTCTGAAGCCTCCTCCAGGAGGTCCTCCTCACCTTATGACCAAAGCCCCTGAGCCTGCTGGTCTCCCCCGCGGGTCTTATCAGCTGAGGACAAAGGAGGAGGGAATCTCCCTCCCTGGCTCACATAGCAACTGCAAAGGTGGACAAAATGGCCACCGTTCCCACACTTACCGGGAAGGGGTCCTGTGCATTCAGCAACGCACCAGAGAGCCTCCCAGGCTCATGCTGCCAATTCGACGCTGCCGCAGGCCTTCCCGAGGTGCCCTCTCCCCTGGAGAGGCACTGGGAACAACGGCCGCAGCGGGAAAGGCTCGCGCGCACATCGCCACACGCCGTGCAGCTAGATCCACGCAGCATGCTGCCAGGGCTCCGGGATTGCGACTACTCTCAGGCGCCTGCGGATCGGTAGAAACAGAAGCCGCGTGAACCCTCCTTCAGACGGTAAAGCACACAAAACTCTTTTTTTTTTTCAAACTTTACTAGTGCCGATAAACAACCAGAGAGCAAAAAGAACACTTCCCTGCAAATTGAAGATTGGCTGCAGGCTCTGTCAGTCCTCCTGAGGGCGAGGGAACTGGGACCACCAGTTTTCTGTGCCTAGAGATAAAGGCCTGAGCAATAAAGGGTCCCCCACCCCCTGCTCGTCTGCCTCAAAAACCAGCGGGGATGGCCCCACCAGGACCTACCAACCTCCTGGGAGGCAATTTCAAATAGTCCAAATCTTTTATTTATTTATTTTTTTTACTAGCCTCAGACTGCAGGCTTTGCACCTCCACCATCTGCTGGAGACAGAGAAATACTGAGGGATGGCAGGTGGCACCTCAGGTTATGTGGCAGTGTCAGCGATACTTTACCTGTCTCCATCTGCCGGAAGGGAGGCTAAACCTAAGAGTCTGGACTGATCTGGGTACAAACAAGGAATAAATATTATCCAAAAATACTGTCTGTATGTAAGTCATTGAGACCATATAGGACCCATCTTGAGATGTGAATGTCTCTGATCTGACATTTGAAGTAAGGACTTATGTAGTTTTCAAAGCTTTTGTACAATACTTTTAGGTACATGTATTTGTATTTTATTTTACAAGTATTTTAGGCAGCCTGGCTGGTGGTGTTTTCTAAATAGGAGTTATATCGGAATTTTAGAGCCTGCTGAAATATTTGCAGTGTTAGAGCAAACAACATTGTCCCTTCTGTAAATAAAAAGCTATCAATGTAGCCAGACTTAATACGCACTTCTGGCAGCTATTATACCTTCATTTGTCTTATGTTTAATCACAGGCCAACAGTTCGTGGGTTTAAGTTTTTAAATTGCAGATAAAACGCACTTATTTATTTATTTATAGATTTTTATATACCGACATTCGATAAGAAAAACATCAGGTCAGTTTCCATACAACGAGAATTCAGCCAAAGTGGCTTTACACTGTAACTGATATGAGAACTAGGGGGGGGGGAGGAGGGAAGGGGTAGGGGTAGACAAAGGAATTTGTGAACAGATAATAAATACAAAAAACAAGATTAGATACATGACAACCAAATTATATACAATCAATGTACAAGGGGGGGGGGGGAGCGAGGGGAGGGGGCAAAGAGCGGCAGCTTTAGGAGGATGGGGGTAGATGTACAGCAGAGGAGCGAGGGGTGAAAAGGAGAAGGGGGGGATAAAGCGGGGAGGGGGATAAGCGGTGCATTCAATATAAATATGTGGGAGAGGACTAGGAGGGGGGGGGGAGGGTGAGTGTGTGGGGCAGAGAAGGGGCGCGGTGCAGGTGTTAAGCATAGGCGTGGGTCTTGATGAGAGGAAGCAATCGGGTTATCCAGTTAAAACGATGGGAGCAATGTTGGATATTTTATGTAAATTCTCAGGGTCTCAATCTCAAAACTGATTGGTACACATTCATTTGATTTTGAATTTATTATAAACTGTTATATATACGGTTTCTGGAGCTTTTATCTCAGGCTTCCGGTGTGTATATCCGCACCAGAATCTTGGCATCATGGGTAACGTTTGGCCTCTGCTCCTAAAACATACAAGATTTTTAAAGTTACCTGTGCCATTGATGTGCTTAAAATAAATGCTCTTCTCTAGAATACAAGTGAGGGCACTTTACAAACGTATGTGGATTATATGTCTGTTTGGAGACGACGGACTACATAAATATATACTTTTTTATTTTGGTTAAAATATCACTTGCCTCTACGATGAAGAGAGAAAACCATGACCTTATGAGATAAATGACCCCCTGATTCAGGCTTTCGAAACACGGTTCTGTCTCGGGGAATGCAATTTCATCAAGCAAGATAAGTGCGTTTTATCTGCAATTTAAAAACTTAAAAAAACCAACTGTTGGCCTACGATTAAGCAGAAGGCAAATGAAGGTACGATAGCTGCCAGAAGTGCGTGTTATGACTGCTAATTATTTACAGAAGGGACACTGTTTGCTCTTTATTTTGATTGTGGCCTCCTTGCATCATTGTTTGAATAATTGCAGTGTTGCCTTTTCATAGGTAAGGTTTTTTCGCTTTGAGTGCTGGCAGTTAGTGCTGTTTTTGGTACGGGAGATTTGCTATATTGTAATTGTTTATTCCTGGCTTTCTGAGGGCCGAGCCCACACCTGTTACACGTTACATCAGGCCTAATGCCGCCTGGCTTCCTTGTGTCTTTAGAATCTAGAGGAGAGGGGGTGGAGGGAGCGAGACTGCTGGAGACTGGGGGGGGGGGGGGTGGTGCCTGTGGGAAGGGGGAGGGTTCTGAGGGAGGGAGGCTGAATCCCCTGCACACCACGAGTAAAGGCCGAGCCATTTTCAGACCGGGTAAATGAAACGATTTTGGAAAGCTGCCCTCATCAGATCTGGAAATGCTGCAGAGGAGTCGACTGATTAACGCCAGGTTTGCTGTTGAACAGTCCTCGCTGTCGTCTTTCTTGCACAACGGTGACCTGCCAGGGTCATTGCCTTTCCTCACAGGCCTGGGCCCAGTGCCGCCACCGAGCATTGCGCCACTTCCCTTCCTGAAACTGCTCGACTGAAGCAAACTTTCTGCCAGCCTGCAGTGCCTGGAGCACTGCCTCTGACCAGCAGAACCCTGCAGGGTGGCTACATTAAACAATAAAAGACTTTGTCCCTCATGCACGGCCCCCTGATACTACTACTGCATCGTTTCTTAGACATCTGTGCATCCATGGGTGATATTAAGAGCCAAGAACTTACTCCCTTCATCTAAAAACTACTTCATGGAACATTTCTCCAGACTATTTAAACAATTTAAAAAATTCCTCTGATTATAATGGAAATTCATTCGTAATCCCTTTCAGCCTCTGCTCCTTGTCTATCTCCTTACTAACAGGCCGATTGGATGCGCGTTTTCGATGCGCTAGCTTTACCCTTTATTCAGTAAGGGGTCGAAAACGCACGTCCAACACCCCCCTCCCCCCCCCGAACCTAATAGTGCCCGCAACATGCAAATGCATGTTGATGGCCCTATTAGGTATTCCCGCGCGATTCAGAAAGCAAAATGTGCAGCCAAGCCGCACATTTTACTTTCAGAAATTAGCGCCTACCCAAAGGTGGGCGCTAATTTCTCCGGGCACCGGGAAAGTCACAGAAAAGCAGTAAAAACAGCTTTTCTGTGCACCCTCCTACTTAATATCATGGCGATATTAAGTCAGAGGTCCCGAAAGTCACAAAAAGTTAAAAAAAATTTTGAAGTCGGCCCGTGGCTCAAAAACCGAAAGCTCACTTTTGCCGGCGTCTGGTTTACGGACCAGACGCCGGCTGTCAGAGGATTTGAGAACCTATGCCAGCAAAATTGAGCGTCGGCTGTCAAACCCACTGACAGCCGCCGCTCCTGTCCCACTGGCCCTAATTTGAATACTGAATCGCACGCACAGGAGAGTGGCCTGTGCGCGTGCCCGCTCTCCCGCGACTTTTACTGTATCAGCCCGTAAGTCGGTATATGCCCCTCTCAAACATTTATTCCTCATCGTTCTAGTCTCACCGAGTCTGGGAGATGACCTTTTCCCCCTCGCCCCTCTGTCCTGAGATGACCCAGGCTATGCCCCATGTTGCAACTGAGATTTCTGTCGAGGTTCGGTAGGTTGTACTGCCCCTCCCCCCAGCCTCCTTGACCTTGAGATTTTCTGTTACCAAAGCTACAAACAGAGGCAGTGAGGATGCATCTTCTCCCGAATAAGGAATCGTTTCAGCTGACTCACTCCGCTACAGCATTCCATGTTTCAGGTGGTTAAACCTCGGAACTGCCATCTTGGACATTCCCCCGGCCCCTCCCCTAGCCCCCAGGAAATCACCCAAACTAGCCTCATATTTATGAAGTTGATAATGAAAAAGGTTTGCCCAGGTAATTGCCCGGACAAAGTCGAACTTGTGAAAATTTCCCACCGCTTCCAGGCTACGTTTTCTCTGAGTAACTCATTACCCGCACCAAGTTTAGCCGCATAGGAAGAGATGGGGATGCTGAAGTTTGAGGGAGAGGGTGTACATATTGGCCAGTGACTATTCGGTGCTTCCTGGCTAATGTTAGCCTGGTCAGAAAAGCACCTGTCCTAGAGTTACCCTGATAACTTTACCCAGGTATATATTAAGCAGGAGACTTATCTGGGTGTGTTCCACTCAATAGCTGGGTAAAGTTACATGAGCAAGGTTTCTCCTCACCAGCTCACTCAGTTCCAACCTATTTCTAAATACCACGTCTGGGAATAACATTAATGCAAGGATCTGGAAGGCCTAGAAAGATTCGGGCCACATCATCTGACTCACTAGGGTATGTGGGCATGCAGCTCCCAGTGCTTCCCCAGCTCCAGGCTGCACAGCTCCAGGCTGCGGCATGGGTCCAGTGCAAAGGTGAAAGGTTTATGCCTGCTAATAAAAAAGGCGGGATTTCCTTGAAAGAATACAGACTAGGATGGGTTGGTGAACTAATCATTTAATTAAAATAACGTCCCCCTGGCACCCAGGCTGACAACAGCTCATTCCACTTTATATATATTCATATACATGATCTACGTTTTGTCTGTGTACATTATTCACTGTCATCTGATTTACAATCAAAATTACAATTAAGTGGTTGGGTTTTCTTTATTTAGTTTTAAACTTGCTCAAACCAATACCTGTAAAGAAATTCAGCAGCCCACCCCCTCTCCTGACAGCTCCCGCCCAGAAAATCATTGTGTACTAGTGCCTTGTTATTTTCCAGGCCTCATTAACTCAGACCCCACATTTCAGACTAAAACAATGTAAACAGCCACCATCGCTCTGCGCCGCTGTAACAAGCTGGGAGAAACAATTTTGTTAATGGCTTTACTTGAGGATAAGATGGAACAACCAGCAATAATATTTTTTTAACAGCTACTAACAACATCCCATCCCCACCTTAAACTTTCAGGCATCTCCCCCTTCTCCATCAGGACTGCCCTGGGAGTGTCTGAACTTGTCAGATCTTGGAAGCGAGGTGGGGCCATACCTAGCCAACCTCTGAATAAGGGACCACCGTGGGCTGCAGAAAGCAATGGCCACCACTGCAGTAGCTCACAGGCACGTGGTGGGCCACGATCACCAGAATTTGGAAACGGACAAGGTCCACACGTCCACAACTCACAACCCAAGGTCTGGCCCCAAAGAAGAGCTTTTATAGCCATCTTAAACCGATATTGTGGTGGTGGTGCTTCATGCCAGCAGCGAGGTGCAGAACAGGGTTCCCAGCTCCCCACTCTGTTATTTCAGTTTGACCTCTGAGTACTCTGTGCTCTCTGGTGCTGCCTTCCTCCTGGGCTGCACTTTGGAGAAATCGATGGTGGCATAGTGCAGGGACTCATTCATCTCTTCTGGTACACCCATGGAGGAGCTCATGGAGGCAGGTGACATGGCCTCTGTCCTCTTCTCTGCTGCTGCCACACTGGGTCTCTTGGAAAGAAGCCAGAAGTGGATAGTGTGAACAAGATCAGCGCAAGCCCATGGGGGCTGGAGATTGCATGAACTGTTCCATCAGCCCCAGGACATTCTTTGGCTAGAAATAAGGATTATCAACTCTATTCTGGAACGTATGAGGGGCACATGAGGCTGTTCTGGGGAGGGCTCAGCTTGTGGAGTGGTGAGTGTGGAACTGATGAGGCTGTGGCACCGGGGAGGGCTCAGCTTGTGGGGTGGTGAGTGTGGAACTGATGAGGCTGTGGCACTGAGGGAGGGCTCAGCTTGGGGGGTGGAGATTGTGGAACTGATGAGGCTGTGGCACTGAGGGAGGACTCAGCTTGTGGAGTGGTGAGTGTGGAACTGATGAGGCTGTGGCACTGAGGGAGGGCTCAGCTTGTGGAGTGGTGAGTGTGGAACTGATGAGGCTGTGGCACCGGGGAGGGCTCAGCTTGTGGGGTGGTGAGTGTGGAACTGATGAGGCTGTGGCACTGAGGGAGGGCTCAGCTTGTGGAGTGGTGAGTGTGGAACTGATGAGGCTGTGGCACCGGGGAGGGCTCAGCTTGTGGAGTGGTGAGTGTGGAACTGATGAGGCTGTGGCACTGAGGGAGGGCTCAGCTTGTGGGGTGGTGAGTGTGGAACTGATGAGGCTGTGGCAGTGGGGAGGGCTCAGCTTGTGGGGTGGTGAGTGTGGAACTGATGAGGCTGTGGCACTGAGGGAGGGCTCAGCTTGGGGGGTGGAGATTGTGGAACTGATGAGGCTGTGGCACTGAGGGAGGGCTCAGCTTGTGGAGTGGTGAGTGTGGAACTGATGAGGCTGTGGCACTGAGGGAGGGCTCAGCTTGTGGGGTGGTGAGTGTGGAACTGATGAGGCTGTGGCAGTGGGGAGGGCTCAGCTTGTGGGGTGGTGAGTGTGGAACTGATGAGGCTGTGGCACTGAGGGAGGGCTCAGCTTGTGGGGTGGTGAGTGTGGAACTGATGAGGCTGTGGCACTGAGGGAGGGCTCAGCTTGTGGGGTGGTGAGTGTGGAACTGATGAGGCTGTGGCACTGAGGGAGGGCTCAGCTTGGGGGTGGTGAGTGTGGAACTGATGAGGCTGTGGCACTGAGGGAGGGCTCAGCTTGTGGAGTGGTGAGTGTGGAACTGATGAGGCTGTGGCACTGAGGGAGGGCTCAGCTTGTGGGGTGGTGAGTGTGGAACTGATGAGGCTGTGGCACTGAGGGAGGGCTCAGCTTGGGGGGGTGGAGATTGTGGAACTGATGAGGCTGTGGCACTGAGGGAGGGCTCAGCTTGTGGAGTGGTGAGTGTGGAACTGATGAGGCTGTGGCACTGAGGGAGGGCTCAGCTTGGGGGGTGATGTGTGGAACTGATGAGGCTGTGGCACTGAGGGAGGGCTCAGCTTGGGGGGTGGTGAGTGTGGAACTGATGAGGCTGTGGCACTGAGGGAGGGCTCAGCTTGGGGGGGGTGATGTGTGGAACTGATGAGGCTGTGGCACTGAGGGAGGGCTCAGCTTGTGGGGTGGTGAGTGTGGAACTGATGAGGCTGTGGCACTGAGGGAGGGCTCAGCTTGTGGAGTGGTGAGTGTGGAACTGATGAGGCTGTGGCACTGAGGGAGGGCTCAGCTTGGGGGGTGGAGATTGTGGAACTGATGAGGCTGTGGCAGTGGGGAGGGCTCAACGGGGGTGGAGCTTGTGGAACTGATGAGGCTGTGGCACTGAGAGAGGGCTCAGCTTGGGGGGCGGTAAGTGTGGAACTAATGAGGCTGTGGCACTGAGGGAGGGCTCAGCTTGTGGGGTGGTGAGTGTGGAACTGATGAGGCTGTGGCAGTGGGGAGGGCTCAGCTTGTGGGGTGGTGAGTGTGGAACTGATGAGGCTGTGGCACTGAGGGAGGGCTCAGCTTGTGGAATGGTGAGTGTGGAACTGATGAGGCTGTGGCACTGAGGGAGGGCTCAGCTTGTGGAGTGGTGAGTGTGGAACTGATGAGGCTGTGGCACTGAGGGAGGGCTCAGCTTGTGGAGTGGTGAGTGTGGAACTGATGAGGCTGTGGCACTGAGGGAGGGCTCAGCTTGTGGAGTGGTGAGTGTGGAACTGATGAGGCTGTGGCACCGGGGAGGGCTCAGCTTGTGGGGTGGTGAGTGTGGAACTGATGAGGCTGTGGCACTGAGGGAGTGCTCAGCTTGGGGGGTGGAGATTGTGGAACTGATGAGGCTGTGGCAGTGGGGAGGGCTCAATGGGTGTGGAGCTTGTGGAACTGATGAGGCTGTGGCACTGAGGGAGGGCTCAGCTTGTGGAGTGGTGAGTGTGGAACTGATGAGGCTGTGGCACTGAGGGAGGGCTCAGCTTGGGGGGCGGTGAGTGTGGAACTGATGAGGCTGTGGCACTGAGGGAGGGCTCAGCTTCTGGAGTGGTGAGTGTGGAACTGATGAGGCTGTGGCACTGAGGGAGGGCTCAGCTTGTGGAGTGGTGAGTGTGGAACTGATGAGGCTGTGGCACTGAGGGAGGGCTCAGCTTGGGGGGTGGTGAGTGTGGAACTAATGAGGCTGTGGCACTGAGGGAGGGCTCAGCTTCTGAAGTGGTGAGTGTGGAACTGATGAGGCTGTGGCACTGAGGGAGGGCTCAGCTTGGGGGGTGGTGAGTGTGGAACTGATGAGGCTGTGGCACTGAGGGAGGGCTCAGCTTGGGGGGTGGTGAGTGTGGAACTGATGAGGCTGTGGCACTGAGGGAGGGCTCAGCTTGGGGGGTGGAGATTGTGGAACTGATGAGGCTGTGGCACTGAGGGAGGGCTCAGCTTGTGGAGTGGTGAGTGTGGAACTGATGAGGCTGTGGCACTGAGGGAGGGCTCAGCTTGTGGGGTGGTGAGTGTGGAACTGATGAGGCTGTGGCACTGAGGGAGGGCTCAGCTTGGGGGGTGATGTGTGGAACTGATGAGGCTGTGGCACTGAGGGAGGGCTCAGCTTGGGGGGTGGAGCTTGTGGAACTGATGAGGCTGTGGCACTGAGGGAGGGCTCAGCTTGGGGGGCGGTGAGTGTGGAACTAATGAGGCTGTGGCACTGAGGGAGGGCTCAGCTTGTGGAGTGGTAAGTGTGGAACTGATGAGGCTGTGGCAGTGGGGAGGGCTCAGCTTGTGGGGTGGTGAGTGTGGAACTGATGAGGCTGTGGCAGTGGGGAGGGCTCAGCTTGTGGAGTGGTGAGTGTGGAACTGATGAGGCTGTGGCAGTGGGGAGGGCTCAGCTTGGGGGGTGGAGCTTGTGAAACTGATGAGGCTGTGGCACCGGGGAGGGCTCAGCTTGGGGAGTGGAGCTTGTGAAACTGATGAGGCTGTGGCACCGGGGAGGGCTCAGCTTGGGGGGGTGGAGCTTGTGAAACTGATGAGGCTGTGGCACCGGGGAGGGCTCAGCTTGGGGGGTGGAGCTTAACTGATGAGGCTGTGGCACCGGGGAGGGCTCAGCTTGGGGGGTGGAGCTTGTGGAACTGATGAGGCTGTGGCAGTGGGGAGGGCTCAGCTTGGGGGGGTGGAGCTTGTGGAAATGATGAGGCTGTGGCACCGGGGAGGGCTCAGCTTGGGGGGTGGAGCTCGTGGAACTGATGAGGCTGTGGCACCGGGGAGGGCTCAGCTTGGGGGTGGAGCTTGTGGAACTGATGAGGCTGTGGCAGTGGGGAGGGCTTAGCTTGGTGAGAGTGACTGTGGGACTTATGATGCTGTAGTATTAAGAAGAGCTCAGATTAGTGGAAGTTTTATTGCACAGGGATGTAATGGGTTCTACTCTTTCCATCTATCTTATGTACTCTTTCCCACAAATCTGAGTTTAATCTCCTTAAGTAGGTATAGAGTTATAATATCTAGCTAAAGTCTTTTTCAATATTTCACAACAAACTTGAGAAAAAGTCTATGGGGGGGGGGGGGGGGGAGAGTGGTGAGAGAAGGGCTGAAAGAGAGGGAGAGGAGTTGATAAAGGGCCCGGCCGAGGGGAAGTTGATCATGAAAAGGAATATTAGCTGAGAGAACTGGAGGAGATGTTGGCAGTGAGAGAAAGGATGATAGAGGCTGGAAGAGGGGCTGTAGGCTGGGGAAAGATGAGCGTAACTATATAAGGAAGAGGGAAGATGGATGGAAGTGGTGGGACGAGAGGTTGAGAAGGAGCTGAGAAGAGGCTGGGAGAGTGGGCACAGGCTGTCATGCTGAGAGGTGCAGAGGGCTGTGAGAGGGGGAAAGGATTTGCGAAAAGGAAAAAAAGAGGATAAAGGCTGGGAGAGAGGAAGTAGGACTGGGAGAAGGGACATAGGCTGTGAGGGTGATGGGCTGAGACAGGAGATGAAAGCTGAGAGAAGGGACCTGGGTAGGAAGAGCAGTTTGGGTGAGGATTTGGAAGAGGAACTTAAGAGGGATAGGGCAGTTAGGCAGGGGTGCCAACTCCCGAAAAAACGTTTTTACTGATCGTCTGTTGTTACTGACAACCCAACCTATTTTTCACTGCTCACCACCAAGGCTGTCAGTAAAAACGTTTTTGGGAGTTGGTAACCCTGCCTGTGTTGGATTTAGATGTCACATATCCCTAGGCAGAAGGAGGAGCCTCCTCCAAAATTCAGTGCCTTGTGGGGAAGGGTGGGGATCCCATTCTGAAATTTGGTGCTTTTTAGAGAGGAGGGTCCCCATCCAAAAATGTAGCTTGTCTTGCAAAAGGCCGATCCCGAGAAGAGAGCCCAGGCCGATAGGACAAGCAGTGCAGTGCATGCACTTGTTCAGCACAAAACCCATCACTTCCAGCCCCCACCAGCACATGGATGTGTCAGAGGGAGCTGAAGGAGAAGCACAGCTTGAAGCATTTCCGGATCTTACAGACGGGTCCATTTTTCTGAAAATTTTATGGACAGCTGGTAAGGTGGAAGAGGGGAGGGGATCGTGAGGAAGAGAAGAAGTGACAGAAGCAGGTGAGAGAAGATGAACTAGCAGTGGCATACCAAGGGGGGACCAATGCCCCTGGTGCAGGGCTATAGGGGGGCGCTGATGGCCGACAGGGAGGCCCATGTGGTCAGTGGTGGACCTCATCCCACCGGCGGCTGAGCAGGGATGCAGTGAGCCGGCTGTGCACAGTAGGAAGATCAGCGGGGCCATGGTGGAGCTCATTCCACCACGGCCTGAAGAAAAAGTCACTTCCAGATGCTCTGCCTCCTTCCTGCCTGTGAGGCGCCGGAAGAAAGATTTGCTGGAGCCATGCAGGCAGGAAGGAGGAGCAGCGTCGGCCACATGCAGAACAGGAGCAACGTTTGTGGCAGGGCCGTTACGGATCCCAACTTGCGGCAACCAGTGAAGACGAGATCCAGAGGTGAGAGAGAGGCTGAGGCCCTGTAGAATGTGTGTGTGTGTGTATGTATGAGCGTGAGTGGAGAGACTGAGTGTGTGTGAGAGAGTGAGTGTTGTGACCGTCACTTCCCGATGGCTTCACTTCGCCTACCTTTCCTTTCTTGCGACTCCTCCTGCTCCTCATGGACGCCTGGCTGCTGCGGCGTCCGCCTACTGTCCTCCCCGGCGTCCCTGGACCAGCTTGGGCGCTGCCTCCCGCCATGCTCTTCAGGTACCTTAGGGCGCGCGCACCTTGCGACCCTCATTCTTATTTCTTCATTGGCGCGAACCTCAGGTGTGTCCCCCTGTGATGACATCACACTGCCCGGATATTTAAGCCTACTGTTTATTGCTAGCCGTTGAGTTAGCAAGGGTGATCTTACGGATGGGATTCGCTCTCCGTACCCAGCTATTCTGCCTTCCTTCTCCCATTGGCCTCTTTCTGCTAACGGGGTACCCACTCCTCAGGGGCCTCATTTTTTCTTTCAGGTCGCTATCAGGTAGCCAGTACTCGCTCCTCGAGGGCCCATGTTCCCTGACTCACTGCCTGCATCTATCTCCTCTTCTACTTGGAAGAATTCGCTACAGACACCATCAGTGAGTACTATTATCATCTACTCCTCAGAGCTGTCTCCCTGGAAACTTGTACTCGCTCCTCAAGGGCCTGCCCCCGTTCCAGCGCCAGTGCCATCTTCTGCGTGGAACAGCTATGTGAGTACTTCGCCAACAAGTCTCTCTACCTCCAGGGATCTGGTACTCGCTCCTCGAGGGCCAGATCTCCCTATCTCAGGGCTTCTCCATATCTGGGACTCGGTGCATGTTCTCTTGTGCTCACTTTCTCAGTTTTCTCCACTACAGCAATGCTACTGGAAGAATCACTGTTTCAGTGCCCTGAGGAATACTAGGCCAGCCGGGCTACATCTTCTACTCACTACCGCCACCTCTGGTGGCTCCTCAAACTGACTAAATAAAGAACTATCTGTCAGGCCCATACAGTACAGTGCGCTCCAATGGAGCGCACTGTTAGCCTGCTCTTGGATGCGCGTTTTCCCTTACCCCTTATTCAGTAAGGGGAGGAAAACGCGCGTCCAACCCGCGGCACCTAATAGCGCACTCAACATGCAAATGCATGTTGATGGCCCTATTAGGTATGCGCGCGGGTTACAGAAAGTAAAATGTGCACCCAAGCCGCACATTTTACTTTCAGAAATTAGCGCCGACCCAAAGGTAGGCGCTAATTTCTTCCGGCACCGGGAAAGTGCACAGAAAAGCAGTAAAAACTGCTTTTCTGTGCACCCTCCGACTTAATATCATAGCGATATTAAGTCAGAGGTCCCGAAGAGTAAAAAAAGTTTAAAAAAAAAATAATTTTTGAATTTGGCCCGCGGCTGTCGGGCCGAAAACCGGACACTCAATTTTGCCAGCGTCCGGTTTCCAAGCCCGTGGCTGTCAGCGGGCTCGAGAACCGACGCCGGCAAAATTGAGCATCGGCTGTCAAACCCGCTGACAGCCGCCACTCCTGTCAAAAAGGAGGCGCCGGGCCTAATTTAAATACTGAATCGCGCGCACTGGCCGCTCTCCCGCGGACTTTACTGTATTGGCCTGTGTGTTTGTGTGTCCAGAGCTGAGCCTGACCTGTGGCCCGTCACGGGACATCCCCCTTGAGCATGGTCAGCTGCCACAGAGTCCAAGGATCCACCCAAACCTCACTAACAATAACAGATTGCTAACTCCATGGATCCGGCACAGCTCAATGCCTTGCAGGCCATTCCTGGCCTGGCCCTGCGCATTGCTGAACAACAGGACGCATTGGAGAAACTCACTTCTGCGTTCCATCAGCTGCACACACAGAAGAATTAAAGTGCTGCTTCCAGTAATGAAGGTCAGTTACCTGAAGTAACTATAAAGACTATGGTACCTCTGGCTGCTCCAGTTCATTTCTCTGGAGAGATTCAAAGAACTAGAGGTTTCCTAAATCAGTGCTGCATGCATTTTGCATTACAGCCTTCTCACTTCCTCACAGCCTACACCGACTACATAAATTCTATCTTCTGAGCATTCAGGGACGTAGGCCCTCGAAGAGCGAGTACCGGATCCCTTCTTAACAATCTGAAAGCAAGAACAGAGAGCGGGGACCCCGAGGAGCGGGTACCCCTAGGTAAGTTTGTAGAGGCAGAATTCCCCTTGCTAACTCGATTCGTAGTTGCAAGCAAAGACCTTTTAAGTTGGAAGCGGATGACATCACTACGTGGGGACGCCCCCGAAGTTCACGCCTAGCCGGTACAAACTCTGGAGCGCGAGCGCGCTCTCTTACGTCATCAGGAACATGGCGGATCCGCAGCGTCAGGCCAGCCCGGGGATTCCAGGAAGAATGGCGAGGAGAAGCCGCGGCAGCATCTGTCCATCAGACCCAAAGGGAGTCGCCAATAAGGTAGAGAGGGTGGAGCGAGGGCGAGAACAGGCATGAACGCAACAGTAAGGCCATCGTGCCTAAACACCTCAGGAAGAAAGTGCTCTTTTGGTCGCACAATTCCAAGCTGGCTGGCCATCCTGGTCAACGCCGTACCCTGCTGAAGCTCCAGAAGTATTATTGGTGGCCAACTATCAAGGAAGATACACTCTCCTACGTAGCATCTTGTACAAACTGCCAAGCACAAATCTACTTCTGACCAACCGTGGGGATTGCTGCAACTGCTTCCAGCTCCGGAACAGCCCTGGACGCATATTGCTACTGACTTTGTAGTTGACCTTCCCCTCTCTGGAGATATGAATACCATTTGGGTCATAGTCAACTGCTTCAGCAAGATGGCCCATTTTGTGATGCTGCCTGGCTTACCTTCAGCCTTGGAGCTTGAGAAGCTCTTCATAGCCTACATCTTTCACCTTCACGGCCTACCGAAGCACATAGTCTCGGATCGAGGATCACAGTTCACTGCAAAATTCTGGAAGGCTTTGTGCAAGCTCTTCGACATCTCTCTAGATTATACATCTGCCTTTCATCCTCAATCAAATGGTCAAACAGAACGGATGAATAGGACTCTGAAACAGTTCATTCAGGCCTATGTGAGTTGCCGTCAGAATAACTGGGCCGAAACTGTTACCATGGGCTGATTTCGCCATTAATTTTCATCCAGCATCATCCACTGGATCAACACCTTTTGAAGTGGTATATGGACGTTCACCACCACCGCCACTTCCACTGAAGCTCTCAGTGACGTCCCCAGCAGCTCAATCCACTGCTGATGATTCTCTACAATTATGGACTCAGATGAAAGAAATGCTACTCAAAACGAGTGATCGAGCCAAAAGGTTTTATGACGCTCACCATTGCAAAGCACCTATCTTTCAACCTGGTGACAAAGTCTGGCTATCCACTAAGCACCTTAGACTGAAGTTACCCTCCACTCGATTTGCTCCTCGCTACGTTGGACCATTTCCAATCCTACGACGTCTTGGCAACATCACTTACAGTCTGAAGCTACCACCTGGATTAAACATCCACAACGCTTTTCATGTTTCACTTTTGAAACCACTCATTCTCAGTGAGTTCTCTTCCAAGTCTCAGGAACCATCTCCCATCAATGCAGAAGATGACATAGAATATAAGGTCGAAGCTATCCTTGATGTCCGAAGATGAGGCAAGACTTGGGAATACCTTCTTTCATGGGAAGGTTTTTGGCCCCAAATAAAATTCTTGGGAGCCTCTGGATAATATCCTTGACAAAGAGATGCTCCATCAGTTTCATCTCTCATATCCTTCGAAACCAAAACCTGGTACCTGCAGAGGAGACCACCCTTTGAAAGGGGGTACTGTTGCAACCGTCATTTCCCGACGGCTTCACTCCGCCTACCTTTCCTTTCTTGCGACTCCTCCTGCTCCTCATGGATACCTGGCTGCCGCGGCGTCCGCCTACTGTCCTCTCCGGTGTCCCCGGATCGGCTTGGGCGCTGCCTCCCGCCAT
This sequence comes from Rhinatrema bivittatum, assembly GCF_901001135.1. Taxonomy (NCBI): domain Eukaryota; kingdom Metazoa; phylum Chordata; class Amphibia; order Gymnophiona; family Rhinatrematidae; genus Rhinatrema; species Rhinatrema bivittatum. The sequence continues at coordinate 68,869,382 of NC_042628.1, read as the reverse complement.
ACTCTTCAGGTACCTTAGGGTGCGCGCTCCTCGTGACCCTCATTCTTATTTCCTCATTGGCACGTTCCTCAGGGGCGTCCCCCTGTGATGACGTCATGCTGCCCGGATATATAAGCCTACTGTTTATTGCTAGCCGTTGACTTAGCAAGGGTGATCTTACGGATGGGATTTGCTCTCCATACCCAGCGACTCTGCCTTCCAACTCCCATTGGACTCTTTCTGCTAAAGGGGTACCCGCTCCTCGAGGGCCTCATTGTTTCTTTCAGGTCGCTATCAGGTAACCGGTACTCGCTCCTCGAGGGCCCATGTTCCCTGACTCACTGCCTGCATCTATCTCCTCTTCTACTTGGAAGAATTCGCTACAGACACCTTCAGTGAGTACTATTATCATCTACTCCTCAGAGCTGTCTCCCTGGAAACTTGTACTCGCTCCTCGAGGACCTGCCCCCATTCCAGCGCCAGTGCCATCTTCTACGTGGAACTGCTGTGTGAGTACTTCGCCAACAAGTCTCTCTACCTCCAGGGATCTGGTACTCGCTCCTCGAGGGCCAGCTCTCCCTATCTCGGTGCTTCTCCATATCTGGGACTCTGAATGTTCTATTTTGCTCACTTTCTCAGTTTTCTCCACTACAGCACTGCTACCGGAAGAACCGCTGTTCCAGCGCCCTGGGGAATACTAGCCCAGCCGGACTACATCTTCTACTCACTACCGCCACCTCTGCTGGCTCCTCAAACTGTCTAAATAAAGAACTATCTGTGTTTGTGTGTCCAGAGCTGAGCCTGACCTGTGGCCCCTCACAGGACTCCCCCCCGTGGGCGTGGTCAGCTGCCACAGTGTCCAAGGGTCTATCCAAACCTTACTAACTATAACGGTGAGTTGAGAGACTATGTGTGGGAGTGAGAGCCTGTATGTTCAGAACGACAGCATGTGAGAACCTGAGTGTGTGTGTGTGTGTGTGTGTGTGTGAGACAACATGTGAGAGTGAGAGCCTGTGTGTGTGAGATAGCATGTGAGAGAGAACCTGTGTATTTGTGTGAGACAGCTTGTGAAGAAAGAGACAATATGTTTATGTATGAGAGAGCATGTGAGAGTGAGAGCCTTGGCCTATGTGTGTGTATTTGTGAGAATGAGAGCCTGTGCCTGTGTGTGTGTATGAGGGAAGAAGGGAATGAGTACCTGAGTGTGTGTTTGAGGGAAGAAGACAGGTGGAGAGAGTAGAAACAGAAAAAAAAGAGACCCTGTAAAAGGAATTGGCAAAAGACCAAGAAAGGGAAGGTGGAAAAAAAAGCATGTGACAAACCGATTAGAAAACTAAGATCAGACAGCAAAGGTAAAAAAAAATAATAATTTTTGAATTTTTAGTGATTGTCATATGTTATCTTTGGGAATATGCAAGAATATCACTTTATGCTGATCTCGCAATGTACGAGATCATCATGGAGGAACTAGAAAGCCCGCAAATGTTTAATACCGCGGGGCCTGCACAGAGAAGGCGTCAGAAAGGGCTTCAGTGCCAGTAGCAGTGATTGGCGCTTCCCCAATAGCCACGCGGCAGCAGTGACAGTGGCAGCAGAGGAATGAGAGAGGCTCCGAGGTTGCTGGCAAAAGAAAGAGAGGGGGTCTGCTTTCAGTGTGTGCATGTGTATGAATGGGAGTCTGCCTGGCGGTGTATGTGTGTGAATGCATGGGTGCCTGCCAGAGGGTGTGTCTGTGTATGAGAATGAATGGGTGCCTTCCTGGGATCTCTCTGTGGGGCCAATGCAATATCCCTAGCGCACTCTTAACGAGCAGTTAGACACGGGTAAAATAGGCACTAATCAATCCCCTAATGCAATAAGGGGATTAGCGCCTATTTGATGTGCGTCTAACACGGAGTGAATGAGATAGCGCTCATCACATGCAAATGCATGTGAATGAGCCTATTACTCATTCACTCCCAAAGCAAAAAGATAAATGTGCGTCCATCAAGCCCAGCATCCTGTTTCCAACAGAGGCCAAACCAGGCCACAAGAACCTGGCAATTACCCAAACACTAAGAAGATCCCATGCTACTGATGCAATTAATAGCAGTGGCTATTCCCTAAGTAAACTTGATTAATAGCCGTTAATGGACTTCTCCTCCAAGAACTTATCCAATTCCTTTTTAAACACAGCTACAATAACTGCACTAACCACATCCTCTGGCAACAAATTCCAGAGCTTTATTGTGTGTTCAGTGAAAAAGTAAAATAAAATAAAATAACTCGGCAGACCGCCGAGTTATGAAGACCAAAGCCAGTAAACTCTGTGTCGGTTTTCATAACTGGCCATCTGCCAGTAATGAAAATGGCCGCTGATAAACTCGGGGGCCGTTTTCATTACTGGAAGACAGGCCGCTGCAGTGGGTCGCGCTAGGAAGGAGGAGCTAAGGTCGCGCAAGCGACCCTAGCGTCCCCTTCCTAGCGCGACCCACTAATTTAAATATTGGAGGATAAAGTTGTGCGCCCTCCTAACCCCCTAATCCTCGACAATCTCAGGGTGACTGGAAATCAAGATTTCCCAGGTATGGACAGCAGGACGTTTTTTTTTTTTGTTTTTTTTTTTAATCCTTATTAGTTTTAATTATTGGGTATTATTTGATGTGTCTTTGTGAAATATTGTATTGATGCTTGGGAAACTGTTAAAAAATGTATATGATTTTAATTAATAGAAGCTATTCTATTTGTCAGTAGTTCTGAAATATTTATTCTTTTATTAGTATGGTTTTACTATTATAACTGGTGCTTTATGTTTCTTGATTTTGTTTGTTTTATGAGGAATGGTGGTTCTGTTTTTCCATTGTTAATACACAGAGTCTGGCTTCTTGGGGTTTCCGTTTCAGTTTTTGTCTAATTTGTGCTCCTTTATTTTGTATTCTGTGTTTGTGAGAATCTGTCTCTGCTCTGTGTGTGTGACCGTGATGAGAGATTCTGCTAGCATGTAGTGTCTGTGTAATAATCTATAGCAATCAGGTTTGTTCCGTTTCTCCAGTAGGTGGTGTATTGGAATTCTGGCACCCAGTGTAATATTTACCATTGCTTTTTCACAGGTAGGGTTCTTGTTGTTTGAGTCCTTGGTGTTACTACTGTTACATTATGATAGGTTTGTTGTATAGATTTTAAGTATCTTTTTTTGTGGGGTTTTGTGTAAGTTGACAACATCAGGCAGTGGAAGCTGTTTCTGCTGCTATTTCTGTGAGATGACACCAGAATTTGAAAATATCTTTTACTATGATGAGCTGTAAGGGAAACATCCAAGCTCCTTGTTGGGTAAATTTCTGTGGATGCACAGAGTTACAGAACTGGAGGTGCAGGATTTATATTGACATCTTTCCCTTCCTGTATACATTCCAGACTTCACTCTCATAGCCATATAGAATTATTTGAATGAGGCTATCAAATAATTTTAATAGTGTGAAACTGGCCAGCTTTTTAAAATTACATATAAGACCCTTTTGAATTTTAAAGCAGGGGTGTCAGCGGTGGTTCTATAATGAGGCAGGGTGAGGCAGCCGCTTCAGGTGGCAAGATTTTGAGGCAGCAGAATTGCCCCCTGAAACCTTCCTGTGACAGCCGCCTCACCCTTGATTCAGGCAGGAAAACCTGCAGTGCTGGTGGCGTGGAAACAAAGAGAAGAGAGACCGCGTGCCACCTCCGTAGCCCAGACCAGTAGCAGTCAATGAAAGGGAAAGGAGACCGCGGCCCACTGCTGGATCCCAAACCGGTGGCAACCGGGAAAAAAAAAAAAAGGAGGCAGTGGACTGCTTCCAACCCTCAGGCTGCCGGCAGCCAAGAAATTAAAAGAAGAGCTGCAGGCTGCCGCCAGATCCCAAGCCGGCAGTAGCTGAAGAAGAAAAGGTACAATGTGTGTGTGTGTTTGTGATGCAGCTTGTGAGTGTGTATGAGAGGGTGGGTGTGTGTGGGTTGATATAGGAAAGGGTGGATATGTGTATGAAAGGGAGGGTGGGAGTGCTTGTGTGTATGTATGAAAGGGCTGTGTGTATGAAAGGGATGGTGGGAGTGTGTATGATAGGGTGGGTGTATGTATGAAAGGGTGGATATGTGTATGAAAGGGATGGTGGGAGTGCGTGTGTGTATGTATGAAAGGGCTGTGTGTATGAAAGGGATGGTGGGGGTGGGTGTATGTATGACAGGGCTGTGTGTATGAAACGGAATGTGTGTGAGTTTGTATGAGAGGGTGTGTGCGTGGGAGTACGTATGAGAGGGTGTGTGTGTGTGTGGGTGTATGTATGAAAGGGTGGATATGTGTATGAGAGGGTGTGTGTGTGTGGGTGTATGTATGAAAGGGTGGATATGTGTATGAAAGGGTGGGTGGGAGTGCGTGCGTGTATGTATGAAAGGGCTGTGTGTATGAAAGGGATGGTGGGAGTGTGTATGAGAGGGTGGATATGTGTATGAAAGGGAGGGTAGGAGTGCATGTGTGTATGTTTGAAAGGGTTGTACATATGAAAGGGAGGGTGGGAGTGTGTATGAGAGGGTGGGTGTATGTATGAAAGGGCTGTGTGTATGAAAGGGACGGTGGGAGTGTGTATGAGAGGGTGGGTGTATGTATGACAGGGCTGTGTGTATGAAAGGGATGGTGGGAGTGTGTATGAGAGGGTGAGTGTGTGTAGGTGTATGTACGAAAGGGTGGATATGTGTATGAAAGGGAGGGTGGGAGTGCGTGCGTGTATGTATGAAAGGGTGGATATGTGTATGAAAGGGAGGGTGGGAGTGCGTGTGTGTATATATGAAAGGGCTGTGTGTATGAAAGGGATGGTGGGAGTGTGTATGAGAGGGTGAGTGTGTGTGGGTGTATGTATGAAAGGGTGGATATGTGTATAAAAGGGAGGGTGGGAGTGCGTGCGTGTATGTATGAAAGGGCTGTGTGTATGAAAGGGAGGGTGGGAGTGTGTATGAGAGGGTGGGTGTGCTTGTGTGTATGTATGAAAGGGCTGTGTGTATGAAAGGGATGGTGGGAGTGTGTATGAGAGGGTGTGTGTATGTGGGTGAATGTATGAAAGGGTGGATATGTGTACGAAAGGGAGGGGTGGGAGTGCGTGTGTGTATGTACGAAAGGGCTGTGTGTATGAAAGGGATGGTGGGAGTGTGTATGAGAGGTGGGTGTATGTATGACAGGGCTGTGTGTATGAAAGGGATGGTGGGAGTGTGTATGAGAGGGTGGGTGTGTGTGGGTGTTTGTATGAAAGGGTGGATATGTGTATGAAAGGGAGGGTGGGAGTGCGTGCGTGTAGGTATGAAAGGGCTGTGTGTATGAAAGGGATGGTGGGAGTGCGTATGAGAGGGTGGATATGTGTATGAAAGGGCTGTGTGTATGAAAGGGAGGGTGGGAGTGTGTATGAGAGGGTGTGTGTGTGTGGGTGTATATATGAAAGGGTAGATATGTGTATGAAAGGGAGGGTGGGAGTGCATGTGTGTATGTTTGAAAGGGCTGTGTATATGAAAGGGAGGGTGGGAGGGTGGGAGTGTGTATGAGAGGGTGGGTGTATGTATGAAAGGGATGGTGGGAGTGTGTATGAGAGGGTGGGTGTATGCATGACAGGGCTGTGTGTATGAAAGGGATGGTGGGAGTGTGTATGAGAGGGTGAGTGTGTGTGGGTGTATGTATTAAAGGGTGGATATGTGTATGAAAGGGAGGGTGGGAGTGCGTGCGTGTATGTATGAAAGGGCTGTGTGTATGAAAGGGAGGGTGGGAGTGTGTATAAGAGGGTGGGTGTGCTTGTGTGTATGTATGAAAGGGCTGTGTGTATGAAAGGGAGGGTGGGAGTGTGTATGAAAGGGAGGGTGGGAGTGTGTGTGTGTATGTCTGAAAGGGCTGTGTGTATGAAAGGGATGGTGGGAGTGTGTATGAGAGGGTGTGTGTGTGTGGGTGAATGTATGAAAGGGTGGATATGTGTACGAAAGGGAGGGTGGGAGTGCGTGTGTGTATGTACGAAAGGGCTGTGTGTATGAAAGGGAGGGTGGGAGTGTGTATGAGAGGGTGTGTGTGTGTGTGGGTATATGTATGAAAGGGCTGTGTGTATGAAAGGGAGGGTGGGAGTGTGTATGAAAGGGAGGGTGGGAGTGTGTATGAGAGGGTGTGTGTGTGTGGGTGGATATATGAAAGGGTGGATATGTGTATGAAAGGGAGGGTGGGAGTGTGTATGAGAGGGTGTGTGTGTGTGTGGGTGTATATATGAAAGGGTGGATATGTGTATGAAAGGGAGGGTGGGTGTGTGTATGAGAGGGTGTGTGTGTGTGTGGTTGGGTGTATGTATGAAAGGGCTGTGTGTATGAAAGGGAGGGTGGGAGTGCGTGTGTGTATGTATGAAAGGGCTGTGTGTATGAAAGGGAGGGTGGGTGTGGATGGGTCTCTGTATGAGAGGGGGGGGGTGTGTATATATGTATATATGAGAGTGTGTGTGTGTGTATATGAGAGGGGTGTGTGTGTGTGTGTGTGTATATGAGAGGGGGTGGGGTGTATATATGTATATATGAGAGGGTGTGTGTGTGTGTGTGTATATGAGAGGGGGTGGGGTGTGTATATGTATATATAAGAGGGTGTGTGTGTGTGTGTGTGTGTGTATATGAGAGGGGGGTGGGGTGTGTCTCTATATATATGAGAGGGTGTGTGTGTATATGAGAGGGGGTGGGGTGTGTATATGTATATATAAGAGGGTGTGTGTGTATATGAGAGGGTGTGGGGTGTGTCTCTGTATATATGAGAGGGTGTGTGTGTGTGTTTCATGTGTATATGGAAGAGGGAGAGAAGTGAATGAATATATATGTGTGTATGCATATATGGGTGTTTATGGAAAAGGCAGAGGGGAGTTGGGGCGAGAGGGGGGGGGCAGGGCGGGTGCCTCTTATCCCTTGCCTCAGACAGCAGATTGCCATGAGCCGTCCCAGGTGGGTGTGATGAGGAAATGTCGTTTTGGTTCCCCCCCCCCCCCCCCAATTCTTCTGTGTAAAGACGCCACAGATTTTCTGTGACCTTAGGCATTAGTACAAGAAGGATGGGGGGAGGGGGCACGGGAGAGGCACTCAAATGCATTGGCCCCCGGGCGCCGGAGACCTTCATTATACCACTGTGAACTGGTGAGACAGGCTGAGGATGGACAAAGATGCACGTGCAGAACAGAGAAAAAAAAGCAAATGCTTAAAAGACAGGAAAATATGTAGAGGGAGAAGATCAAAAGCCAGCAGAGAGGAGAGAAACTGAACTACAAGCAGGAAGGGTGACACTTTGTTTAAGTTTGGTGACGGTGTCTGCAGCTTAGGATGCATTAAAGGGGCATGGGGCAGTTATTATTGCTCCCCAGGGCTAGACCAGGCATTTCCGTGGCAGGAGGGGGCTGAAAAGGCACTCCCGGGTCATCATGTAGTGTCCCACCCACAATGCACTGCAGCAGTCCCCCAGGGCCGAGGGGTGGGTTCGCTCGTACTGTGCGAGCAGAAAGACATGGCCTTGGCCGACAGCAGCAGAAACATATTTGCTTTCTTCGGAGATAGAAGTGACTTTGGTGATTTGTGAGAACAAAGGAACATTTCATTAGCACCAGAAAGGACCATGAGCCCCAGTGGCTAATAAGACACAGGCTGCGCAGGCAGCTCTGTGCCCCTCTGTCAGGGAGATAAGCTTGGTATCGAATGGTGGGAAAACTCTTGTCACTATTCTGCTCATCTGGCTGCCTCCCGGAGCTGAACCAGGGACTAAATTAATTCTACTTCAGAGCCTGAGCCCAAACTCTGCCGGGCGACACCAGACTGAGGGTGCACGGCCTAGGGCCATCGCTCTGACTGCAGGGGGGAGAGGGCTACAGATGGGGCGGAGAAGGAATATCCCAGGTAGATGTAAATGAAGTCTTGTGGCCAGAGGCAATGGCCGAGCCCCTCAAAAAAAACAGAGGTTTCACCAGCACCCGGTGCCAGAAAGTAGAAAAATGTTTCTACACTGGCTAAAATTGTGCGAGTGATGATTTCAAGCCCCTTTCCCCCGCCCGTGTCTTCTGCAGCGCCTCTGTATTCATTATTAGCCTTGGCTCAGGAAAAAGGGGAAGGCCCTGAGTGAAGGGACACAGCTGTTAAATGGAGATATTGAAATGTAAGCTACTTTGTGCTTCTTAAATAAAAAAGCCCCTCCCTGTCCCATGCTGTAATGTGTGTAACTCTGTTCCTGAAGTGTTGACCGAGCTCTGCCAGTTCTCTGTTCCTCCCTGCGAGGGGCTGCTGGCTTTTCTCCAGTCGCTGTGGTGACTAGAAGAGCCGAAGCTAGAGAAAACTCTTCCCACTCACTACACACTGCCCTCCTTTTGCTGCCTTTGTTGAGCATTTTGAAGGGACTGGGAGGGGAGGAGCACTGAGGAGGGAGCAGCTCGGGGGCAGTGAATGTGGATTGTCCATGAGGAGTGGGGTTCTCTGTGACGCGCTATTAAACTCAACGTACGGTTTGCTGGTCATCTTGTATTGTATCGTATATTAAGTTGCCTTCATCCACCATCCCATCCACTCCTTCCGATTTATTTCCCTTTCTCATCCTGCAGGTGCAAGAGTACGAAACAGTTAATGAGCTGAGAGTTGGTTTTTCATCTCAGAATGCACTTTGTCATGGTTTCAAAGATCATAAAATATCTCTTCCCTACATTTAATTTATTCATTTGATATATCACACTTCCATTATTAAAACCATTAGAGCAGTTTACAATACTATATGTGCTGTACATATAAGGTGGAGCCATCCTTATGATATCATGTATTCTCTCCCTAACAGCTTCCTTGTCTTGCTTGCAAGAGTTGGTGACATAGTCCTTAATGACCAGTGTTCATCAGAATAAGAATCACCTCACATTACATACCAAAGTGTATTTATTTATTTATTTATTTACAGGTGCTTGTATTCCACAATTCATTACCAAAAAACCCAAACTGTTCTGTTTTTTGGTAATGAATTGTGGAATACAGCCACTTGAATGGTGGTGGATGTTGCATAGGGCTTATGTGAAGACGTTGGCTGCTGGGGATAGCCCTTTTTTCCAAGGTAGGCTTCATAGTGTCCCTTACTGACTAGGCTGGGGCTCCTAGATACCTGTTTAGCATCATAGGGCTACAGCAGTAATTATAGGGCCCTCATACTTACTTAGTTGGAATCTATATCGGAAAAGGGATAGCGGGGGTCACACTACTTCAGGAAGTCTGGAATCCCATTCCAATATAGCTGTGGTGGATAGTAATCCCAATACAATCAATCCAGTAACCATGATGGTGCTTCCACCCTACGTGCAGGGTTCTTCTAGATGCTGCTCTTTGGCTACCTAGCCTTTTCTTTCACAAACTCTAGGCTCTACTTGCTTTTGGTGTGTTAAATCCAGCAGAATTTTCTTGACCAACTTCCGGAATATAAAATCAGACCTAGCCTTGTATTTTAAGAGTTTTATAGCGTCATTTCTCAAGCAGTGTTTGACCAAATGCTTCTAAACTAATTCAACAAGAGCATAGAACAATGTCACATCCTTTCTAAAGACAAGATGACAAATGTCATGAAGCACTTACTTCTTGACTCCAAGGACAAGGAGAAAAACCATCAGAATGATAAGAGCCATAATCCCAGCTCCACAGAGCCCTCCCAAAATCATTGGCATGGGTGACGTTGCTGCCCCTGAAATGCAAAAGAGCCTGTTACCAGAAATATATTTTTCTCTGCTGTAGGGCCAGACAGCTTTGAGCATCAATACTAGCAGATGGCATGCAATAAAATCATGGAACAGAAAAAAGATGGGGAAGGAGAGGTCCGAGAGAGCTTTGGCAGATCTGTCTACCATTTACAAAGCATCCTTATTAAACAAGCTGTATGTAAGGGGAGGGAGGAGGAAGATAAAATAAAGATATGATTTACTACATAAGAACAAGCAAGAAAGGGTTATAGGACCCTACACCAAAGAGCTTACAGCTAAGAAGAATGGTGCACGGTTTACAAAGTGTTTTGTGTATGAAAGGGAGGGTGGGAGTGCGTGTGTGTATGTATGAAAGGGCTGTGTGTATGAAAGGGCTGTGTGTATGAAAGGGCTGTGCGTGTGTGTATGTATGAAAGGGAGTGCGTGTGTGTATGTATGAAAGGGAGTGCGTGTGTGTATGTATGAAAGGGCTGTGTGTATGAAAGGGCTGTGTGTATGAAAAGAAGAAGACCTTGCAATGGATATGAAAATGGATAAGGTAGAGGCTTGAAAGAGAGAAGAGGAGGAGCTGTAGAGAAATGGAAGAAGGCTGTGAGAATCCCAGCCCTGTAGAGCTTTCTGTGATAAGGGATGGAAGGCACAAATGAGATGGTGGAGGGTGTGAAAGGAGGAGGAAGAGAATTACAAATGAAGTGGAGAGACAGACCACACGAAGAGCCAAGAGAAGAGTCAGATGAAGAACGACAAATTATTCAACATTTTTATTCTCCTACCTCAAGGTGCAATGGTATCACACCACAGATCAACTGCTCTAGCATACCTTACCTCCTGAGCTGCGGGTCAGCTGCACAAAAGCAGCACCGAGTCTGTTTGAGCTTAGGCACGCAATCTGGGATCGGCTGCCCTCGCTGTCTCGGAGCGTTAAGGAGCTATTGCCTGTGAGTCCGTGAATAGCAGAAGACACCTGCAGGGTCCCGTTACTAAAATTCCCAGTGATGAGCTCCTCATCAATCAGCCACGATACCACTGGGGGAGGGTTGGACTGGATCGCACAGGAACACGTGGTTTGGTGGGAGTCAGAGTGGCAATTGGGTTTCTCTCTGTTACCAAATCTGGGTCCAACTACAAAACAGATCAGTAAGATAAAACGAGCTTCCAACAATAGAGATTCAATGAATTACAGTCCCCTACCCTCCCTCTTCTGTCTCTTTTCCTTCTACACTTCAGCCTGGCAGACTCAAGAGCTCTTCCCCCTTCTTACAAGAGGCCCCTCCATCCCTCAAACACACTAAGCAGTTGCATCCGAGGGCACCTGGAGTCAGAAACAAAGATTTGAGGTGCTGCCTGTGCTACTACTGGAGGTTGCAGTAGGCAGGAGTGGGCTGTATGTAACAAGACAGGATCTATTCCTAGAGGATCTTAGGAGGTCAGCAGAGGCCTTGGCGTGAGAAGAGACATGCAGCCATCCTGGGGGATATAAGAGCTTCTGGATCTCTCCAGAAAACTGAGCTGTAACTGAAAAACTATCACACAATCCACCCAACTATCATCTATCTACAGGGAGTCAACAAACTCTTACAGTACCTGGAGAGCCTAAGAGTACAGACAAACTTGTATTATAGTTCATGAATATAACAACCCAAATGTTTCTAAAGGACTATGGGCCTAATTTACTACGGTTTAGGGAAAAAAAAAAGAGTACATGCTGAGGTCCATATTCAAAAGCCATTTAGAAAGATAACTCAAAAGTTATCCATCTAAATGGCATCAAAAACATTTTCAGCAACTTATCCGGCTAACTCTGGTCCTGCCGCAGGCCTGTCCTAAAGTTGGACGAATAAATGTATCCTGCTAACTTTAAGATAGGCAGGTATGTTCAGTGATGAGAGCAGATAAGGTTATTCGGCTAACTGTCCGAGCCACACAGCGGCTGAGTGAATATGAGGTTACTAGGTCTCAGCTTCTAAGAGCTGTTCGCAATCTGAGTTTGAGCAGAGGGAAGTTAAGTGCCTTGCTCAGAGCCACACAGTGCACTTGATTTATCAAAGCTCTTCTCCCCCCACCCCCCCTACATCTGGAGGGGGAAAAAGGCCCAGTGCACTGTGATGCCATTGGGCATTGTGGAAACAGCTGGATTTAGGTGCCCACAGACAAGAGTGCCACTGTGGTGCCCTGCTGGCGTAATGCCCGTGGAAGCAGGGGCCTCTTTGGCCTGGATATTTGAGGCCTTCAAAATGTGGCAACTAGGCAGTCTAAATTCGGGCCTGGCTGACACTGTGGACAAATTTGAGTTTAGGAGCAGACTAGCGTACAAGGCCTCCTTGCTGTCACAGTATATCCACTACTCCCACCCTCCAGTGACAGCAAAAGGGTGAATGCAGCCACGTGTTCCACTGAATGGTCAGCGCCACTTACACTGCACAGTGACGTGGACGGAGCTGTGGGAAGTGCCAAGTTCATTCGATACCACACAAGAGTATTCACCACTATCATTTGCAAATATTTTTGAGAAGTTCAGCACCAATGTGAAATTGCTTGCAGTCTCTGGTCCAGTAAGGATGGCATATTCCCTCTGCCAGGTTATATTAGAAGAGGAGTTACTGTCCATAGAGCACAGGAAAGTGACAGATGATCCTTCTTGAATGGTCACTGAGGTATGGTTTTCAGATTTGAGAACAGAGCCTGTGGGATATCAATAATACATCACAAAATGGGGATTTACAAAAAAGACACTATGTATTTAGATAACTCATGCAGCTGTTAAAACAATCACTAAAGACCAGATCAGAGAAAGAGAGGCTTATTTCATCTTGAGATGATATTTTCATTTTTATAAAGATTTTGAAAGCGCCTGCTTATCTGTTCCCACCCTTTATTAAATCATAGTGTGCTTATCACCATTTGAATACCTTCATAAGAACATATTTGCCATACTGGGTCAGACCAAAGGTCCATCGAGCCCAGTATCCTGTTTCCAACGGTGGCCAATCCAGGTCACCGGTACCTGGCAGGATCCCAAGGGATAGAGAGATTCCAAGCTGCTTATTCCAGGGATAAGAAGTGGATTTCTGAAAATCCACCTTAATAATGGTTTATGGACTTTTCTTCCAGGAACTTGTCCACAAGCTTTCTAAATGCAGTCATTAACAGCTTTTACCACATTCTCTGGCAATTAATTCTAGAGTTTAATTATGCATTATTTTCTCTTATTAGTTTTAAATGTATTACCTAGTAACTTCATTGTATGTCCTCTGGTCTTTGTACTTTTTGAAAGAGTAAACGATTAACATTTCGTTCCACTCCACTCTATTTTATAGATCTCTATCCTATCTCCTCTCAGCCTTCTCTTCTCCAAGCTGAAGAGTCCTAACCTCTTCAGTCTTTCCTCATAGGGGAATCATTCCATTCCCTTTATCATTTTGGTTGCCCTTCTCTCTACCTTTTCTAATTCTGCTACATCTTTCTTGAGATGTGGTGACCCAGAACTGCACACAATACTCAAGATGAGGTCGCACCATGGAGCAATACAGAGTCATTATAATATTCTCTGTTTATTCTCCATTCCTATTCTTATAATTCCTAGCATTCTGTTTGCTTTCTTGGGTGCTGCTGCATACAGATTTCAACTTATTATCAATGATGAGGCCTAGATCCTTTTCCTGAGTGGAACCTTGCTTGCACTGTGAAGCTATAATTTGGGTTACTCTTCCCTAAATGCATCACTTTGCACTTGTCCACATTAAATTTCATTTGAAATTTGCATGACCAGTCCCCCTACACCCATGCAGGTTGGGAAAGGGGGAAGTTGCATGTGGCCATGAATACAGCATGGACAGCTGAAGAGACAATCTATCAGATCCCCATGCAGGTGGCAGTGATATAGGTAAATCATGAATACAGCACAGACAAGTAAAGAGTGGATCTTATCAGAGCTCCGTGTAGATAGTATAATGAAACAGAAAGCATGAATACAGCATGGACAGGTGACAAGAGGATTTTCATCAGAGCCCCAACACAGGTATCACATTGATAAAAAAAATGAAAAAAAATCAGCTTTAAAATGTGAATGGAGATTGCTATGAAGAAAAACAGTGAGCATGAGGCCCGCCCCCTTGTGAGGTTATCCAGCCCAGCGTCGAGCCGGTAAACGGCGCCATTCCACCTGGCGTCGCGCGCCGAAGGGGGCGCGACAAAGGGGCACTCCCCTTTGTGCACCCCTTCGTGCAACCCTTGGTGCTACCTTTTTTTGTCTTTTTTCTTTTTAACTTCTATGTTTCTTCCACTTTTGTTTATCTTTCTCTTTTTTCATAGTTGTTATCCCTTGTTAACAATTTTCATTGTTATTAATGTTAAATGTATTTGACAAAGGTAACCTTTTTTTCCTGCATCTCCTGTTTTAATGTAAACCGGTATGATCTGTATATTATACAAGAATGTCGGTATAAAAAACTTAACAATAAATAAATAATGTAAAATATGACTAGAGAATGAAAGCTGCAGAGCCGACTACAATAAATGACCTGCAACGTTTAGTTTACCTTGTACCCCGAGGTCTGAAACAGTGATCTCTGGTGTCTTGGGTGAATCTGCAGTAAAGCACAAACAGAAGTCACTGGAGAAGCATCCATCTCACCTCTCTCTCAGCGGGAGGCATATGAGGGTCTGCACAGGATTGAGTGTCCTCGGAGCCCCTGACGATGCCCGTGGGACACGATGTGAGGGACTCTTTTTCAGCAGAGTCACTCTCAGGAGTACGGGGGAAACTCAGGGCAGCACCTTGAGATAAAAAAATAAACTTTTCCTTTCAAAGGAAAGACAGAGGGGGGGGGGGGTGTGTGCTTTAAAGAAGAAGAACTGGCACAATGTTTAATTGCATCAGTGTTTTCTGTCCCCTAGAGCAGGGGTGAGCAAACGGGCAGGTCCCCTAGGAGGGGCTCTCTCTTACAGAGGGCCCACTGGTTGCCCAATCAAGGAAGAAAAAATGACGTGGAGGCATTGCACGGTCGGGAGCTGCCAGAAACGTTGTGATATCCATTGCAAGCATGGCCATGGCTTAGCTAGGGAGCGGAGCTGCTTCTGCTGTGCTGGGCTCGGCTGGTAGAACTGGACATGGGAGCAGCCACTGCGGTATTCCCCCACCCAGGAAGAGCTGCCCGTCTCGGGCCTCGGCCCGGGAGGCGTTCCTGCTGCTGCTGCCCCCGGGACCCTGCCCAGGGAGAGAGATCACAGCCTGGTGAGGCAGGGGAGGGGGAGGGGCAAAGAGGCCAGAGAAAAGGAGGGGGCGAGGACGGGAGAAGAAAGACAAAGAACACCAGCAAAAAGATGAGCAAAGTAAGAATAATTAGTGAAAACAGTAAAAAAGCAAAACTAACGTTGGGCAGGGTAGGATGGAGTTTTTCACAGCCCCTAAATCATTTTGACTGGCATCAAAGTTTCCTGAAAAATGTTCCAGCCTTTACCATAGTGGTGTGTGGCCTGTGTGCCCGGGTGTGTTGTGCAGTGTGTTTCTCTGCGTTGGACTGTGCATGTGGGATGTGGTCTTTCTGCCGACTGTGTCTGGGTGTGTTGTGTCTATGCTTCTCTCTGTGCGGCCGATGCAATATAAAGCACGGAAAGCGGGCGCTGAAAAGTCATCGCTCGCTTTCCTAACGTGCGCATGGTGCCCACAAGGGGGCGCCATGCAATGCTCAAATTAGGGGGGTCGCGCTAGCAAGGAGGCGCTAGGGTCGTGACCTTAGCGCCTCCTTGCTAACGTGATCCCGCTGCGGTTGCCGGTTATGAAGACCGACGCCGCTAAACTCGCCGTCAGTTTTCATAACTGCCCATCTGCCAATAATGAAAATGGCCGCCGATAAACTCGGCGTCCATTTTCATTACTGGCAGTCGGCCGGTTATGAAAACTGATGCCGATTTACCAGCGTCGGTCTTCATAACTCAGGCGTCTGCAGAGTTATTTTTATTTTTTACTTAATAAAAGAACAGAAAACTGTTTTTTCTGCTTTTCTGTACTTCTTTTACCTGCGCTCAACTATTAATGCCTGCTCCAGGCAGGCGTTAATAGCTGAGCGATAAATGTGCATCTGAGATGCACATTTATTTTTTTGCATGCAGAGTGAATGAGTAATAGGCTCATTCACATGCATTTGCATGTAATGAGCACTATTACATTCACTCCGCATCCGACGCAGGTTGAACAGGTGCTAGGGGTGGATTAGCGCCTATTTATCACGCGTTGGAGTGAGGGTTATACAGTGCGCTCGGCTGAGTGCACTGTATTGCATCTGCCCCTGTGTCTGCCTATAGTGTGTCTGTCTTCTGTCTAGGTATGGCATGTCTGTCTGGGTTTCTGTCTGGGTGAGGCATGTCTGTGTTTGTGCCTGTCTAGGTGTGGCGTGTCTGTGTCTGTGACTGTCTGGTGTTGGGTTTCTGTCAGGGTGTGGCATGTCTGTGTCTGTCTGGGTGTGGCATGTCTGTGTCTGTGCCTGTCTGGGTGTGGCGTGTCTGTGTCTGTGACTGTCTGGTGTTGGGTTTCTGTCAGGGTGTGGCATGTCTGTGTCTGTCTGGGTGTGGCATGTCTGTGTCTGTGCCTGTCAGGGTGTGGGTTTCTGTCTGGGTGTGGCATGTCTGTGTCTGTGCCTGTCTGGGTGTGTGCTATTTCAAGCAGTTATTTGCGTGTGTGTAGTACCTGTGCATTTTGTAGAGGAACATTTTTGTTTTATTTTGCATAAGATTTGCTAGGGGTTTTTTTTAATGCATGTATGTAACTATTTTGTTAAATAAGATGTCAAGTATTTAACATACTGTTATTGCACATTTTTTGATACAATTATAATATTTTGTAGATGCTACATGAGTGCTGATTTACCATAGTGTAATTATAGATATGTACTAATATAGGACTCAATTCATTGAGTAGATTGTCTGGTATCTATTTGTCTGGTGTGTGTTGTGTGTATATATTTATAAACCCATCTTGGGAGGCCATAACCAATTGTATGAATAGCAAACATTTTGCTCACCCCTGCCCTAGAGCTCTGATTTTGGCTCTGAGCAAAGTTGCTGCTTTTACAATACTATTTTAATTCTATCTCTCTCTCTTTCTCTTCTATCTGTGTGTCTCGCTTCTTTGCTGTGTGTTCTGGGAATAATTTGCTTTGCTCTGGAAGGCACTCGCTGAGTAATGTCCCAGCTCATTTTTCCCGTCCCCAGTCTTCTTTTCCTGGAGAGGGTTCTTGCAATAGGTAAAATGGAAAGCTTCTTACCCTGCACGTTTAAGGAGAGAGTTGTCTGCGTGAAGGTTCCCACTGCAGGATAGTACGCCACACAGGTCAGATTCTTGCCCCGGTCTCCTATAGAAGGGGTGAAGGTGATCCTGGATGCGTGGCTGACCATCCCATCTTGGTTTACAGATGAGGTGCTGGCCGTGGAATTAGCTGCATTTAAAGTTCCTGTCCAGGTGATGATGGGGGCAGTTCCCGTGCACCTCCCTGGCGCTGTGCAGGTGATATTCACGGGTGCCCCTGCAGCCAGTACCGCAGGGAGTGAGAGCTGAGGCTGCTCTGAGAGACCTAAACAAGAGACAGAGGAAGACACAGCCACATCACAGGCCTCTGCAGCTAACACCAGTGGCAAACAGAAGCCAGTGCCAAGGAGCAAGTGGGTGATATTACTGCCATGTGCTCCTCTCATCACTACTGCAGCAACATGAATGGCATCTAGGGATGTGAATCGGGCTTCGGACGATATTTTCAAAATCGTCAGAAATCGGGGGCTCCCCCAAAATGATAGGAAAACCCCACGATATTGATCGTGGGGGTTTTCTTATCGTTTTGGGGGAGGGCGGGAAAAATGGCACACAAAAATAACCCCTAAACCCACCCCGACCCTTTAAAACTAATCCCTTAGCTTCCCCCACCCTCCCGACCCCCCCAAAAACTTTTTACAGGTACCTGGTGGTCCAGTGGGTGTCCCTGGAGCAATCTCCCGCTCCCGGGCCGTCGGCTGCCACTAATCAAAATGGCGCCGATGGCCCTTTGCCCTTACTATGTCACAGGGGCTACCGGTGCCATTGGTCAGCCCAGTGGCATAGCCACGGGTGGGCCTGGGTGGGCAGGTGCCCACCCAACTTAGACCCAGGCCCACCCAACTGGCACCGAAACTGCAAGGCTGTCGCGGGATACCATCCCCGCGACAGCGAACAAGAGAACCCACGCCTCGCGCGCCATCACGGCACACATGGGGAAGCGCTGCTGCGGCCGTATGGCCAACCGGTCTTCCTGTTGAGGGGGGGGGGGAGCGGAAGCGCCGCGCGCAGCTTCCGCTTCCTCCCACCAATGCAGGAAGATCAGCTGCCTCTCCTGCTGCCACCGGACTCCTGCTATCTTCGGGCCAAACGGCCCACCGAACTTCCTGTTTGGGGGTGGGGGAGCGGAAGCGCCGCGCACAGCTTCCGCTTTCTCCCCCAAAACAGGAAGATCAGCTGGCCTCTTCTGCTGCCACCGGCCTCCTGCTATCTTCGGGCATCGGGTGGTATGGCCCGCTGATCTTCCTGCTTGGGGGGGGGGGGGAGGGAGGAAGCGGACGTTGTGCGCTGCGCTTCCGCTCCCCCCCCCGACGGGAAGTTCGGCGGGCCATACCGCCCGACGCCCGAAGATAGCAGGAGGCCGGTGGCAGCAGGAGAGGCAGCTGATCTTCCTGCTTTGGGGGGAGGAAGCGGAAGCTGTGCACGTGCTTGAATGTGTATGTGTGGATGAGAATGGGAGTGTGTGTGGGTGAAAACTGGAGCCTGGGTGTGTATGTGGGTGAGAATGGAAGCTTGAATATGTGGGTGAATGGGAGCTCGAATGTGTGTACGTGTGGTTGAGAATGGGAGCCTGGGTTTGTGGGTGGGTGAGAATGGGAGCTTGAATGTGTGTATATATGGGTGAGAATGAGAGCCTGGGTTTGTCTGGGTGGGTGAGAATGGAAGCTTGAATATGTGGATAAAAATGGGTGCTTGAATGTGTGTATGTGTGGGTGAGAATAGGACCTTAAATGTGTATATGTATGGATGAGAATGGGAGCTTGAATATGTGTGGGTGAGACTGGGAGCATGGGTTTGTGGGTGAGAATGGGAGTCTGGGTTTATGTGTGTGGGTGAGAATGGGTGCCTGGATGTGCGTCTGTGTGTGCATAAGAATATAAGCCTGGGGAGGGGTGAGAAAGTGAGAACTTGTATGTGTGTCTGCAGAGAATGTGAGCTTGGGGGGGGGGGGTGGAGAGCATATGAGAGTGAGAGCTTGAGTGTGTGAGAGGGAGTCTGTGAGAGAAAGTGTGTGTGTGTGTGTGTGTGTGTGTGTAAGGGAAGAAGACAGTAATAGAAGAAAGAAACTGAAAAGGAATTAGGAAATGAGCTATAAGGGAAAAAATGGGAAAAAGAGACCAGGACCAACTGATTAGAAAAATACAAAGATCAGACAACAAAGGTAAAAATATATAGCTATATTTTGAGATGTTAGCAATTTAAATATAAGCAACACAACCGCTCTCTCAAAATTTATGGACAGGTAGGAGCCGTGTATAAAATCGTAATAATAAGAAGGCTAAAGTACCACAAATCACCGTGAATTATGTTTGTATCATTAAGTAAACCTCATACTTAGGCGTAGATGTGAATGCTATGCTGCATAATTTGGCATTATTTATCAGTAAAAAAACAACTAGTAGACCTGCATGCCTACAGCCCACCCATGTTAACCTTGTGCCCACCCAAAAAATCAATTCTGGCTACGCCACTGGGTCAGCCCCTGTCACATGGTAGGAGCACAAGATGGCGCGGGCCATCAAGTGCTCCTACCATGTGACAGGGTCCGGCCAATGACACGGATACCCTGTCACATGTCAGAGAAATATAAGTACTCACTTGTTACGTTCACAAAAGGTTTGGTTGTTAATTGGTAATTAAAGTTAAATCCACCCTCAATCCGAAGGAAGTATTTTCTCTGATCCTCCATCCTGGCGTCTCTGATCCAGAAGGTGCAGTCCCGGTTCAGTATGTTCCCCACCAGCTGGAAGCGACCTTTGGTTGCCTCAGACACAAATCTATAAGGATTATTGGTGGCTACGGGCCTGTCACTTCCGGTTCGGGCTCCTTCCCTGAACCAGTATCCGAAAGGATTATTTCCTAGTGTTTTGTATTCTGGGAAAGTGAAGTTACACGGGATGAGCACACACAGCCCCTCCTGCACTGTTACATTATTGGCAAAAACCTCATAATCCGGAGGACCAGTTTCTCTCTGGCAGAAAAAGCCTGCAGGGACAGACACGTTCAGTGTTATAAATGTACAGTATTGCAATCTGAATTTTAGTCATAACATAGAGCTAAACCCAAAAAGCTCACTACAGTTACAAATGTGGTCTAAATCATATACACAAAGTGATCAGCTTCTTGAAAGCAACAGCTGCACCCAAATCATTGGTGCTTAAAATCCTGAAATTAAGATTCTTTGCTAACCTGAAGCCTCCTTCTTGGATGAGGAAGAGCCTAAACCCTGGGGCCATGCAGGATTCAGACTTTTTACCTCCTCCTGGAATGCTGGGGGATGCCTGTCAATATCTGATCTAATGAGACCCTGCCCTGATCTATGACAGGAATAAAAGCAATTACAGATCCCCGATGAGTGCAGCCTCGTTTCCATGTACTATACTTACTACTGCCAGAGTCTGTGTCTGTCGCACACTTACCCTCCCACAGCACACTCAGCAGCAGAAGCCCTGCTCTCTGCATCCTTCCCAAGGCACCCACTTTCCTTATTAAGGGGAGAACCAGCCGTGCACGCAGCTGTAGCTCAGCTCCAAGAACAGCCCCAGACCCATGGAACGCAGAGCAGTCAGTAGTGCAGGGCTGGTATATAACATCTGTGGTCCGTAGCTAGAAATGTCCTAGAGGAAGAGAAGGAAGTTACTTCAGGACTGGAGCTGCCTTCTGCTTTATAGAGAAGACAAGGATCAAAGCTGCTCATGCTGCTGCAGACTCTGCAGGGGGCTTTGCACCAGTAAACAAAGCAAAGCTAGGTAGGTACTTCTCCTTTGATTAATACTGCGGGAAAAATTGCCTCACTTTTTAGAACAAAACCTTACTCCACAGTACGCAGATAAAAGTCCACATCTCGTTGAAAACCATGCATACATTTACCTACGTACAGGGAGGGCAATAATCAAAAAGCCATTTCTAAAGTTTACCCCTGGAAATAATTCCCTGGAATACTGCCCTCCCCGTGCTTTCTCGCTCTGTTTTCTTTCACTTCTTCCTCCGACTTTTCATGCTCTTGTTCTTTCCCTTTCTTATTTTTCCAGTGGTGACTTTAGACAAAATAACTTAAGGGCAAGAGGAGGAGGAGGAAGTAAAGCAGGCACCAAAGGGGCAAATCAAATCAACATTTCTATGAGCCCCCCCCCCCCCCCCCAGCTCCTCCCCTTGTCCTGCAGACAGTGCAGGTGCTTCTGACACTGCCTTAAGAACATAAGAAATTGCCATGCTGAGTCAGACCAAGGGTCCATCAAGCCCAGAATCCTGTTTCCAACAGAGGCCAAAACCAGGCCACAAGAACCTGGCAATTATCCCAAACACTAAGAAGATCTCATGCTACTGATGCAATTAATAGCAGTGGCTATTCCCTAAGTAAACTTGATTAATAGCAGTTAATGGTAGAGATGTGAATCGTGTCCTCGATCGTCTTAACGATCGATTTCGGCTGGGAGGGGGAGGGAATCGTATTGTTGCCGTTTGGGGGGGAAAAAATATCGTGATATATCGTTAAAATCGTTAAAACCCGCTAAAACCCACCCCCGACCCTTTAAATTAAATCCCCCACCCTCCCGAACCCCCCCCAATGACTTAAATTACCTGGTGGTCCAGCGGCGGTCCGGAACGGCAGCGGTCCGGAACGGGCTCCTGCTACTGAATCTTGTTGTCTTCGGCCGGCGCCATTTTCCAAAATGGCGCCGAAAAATGGCGGCGGCCATAGACCAACAGGATTCGACGGCAGGAGGTCCTTCCGGACCCCCGCTGGACTTTTGGCAAGTCTTGAGGGGGTCAGGAGGCCCCCCCCAAGCTGGCCAAAAGTTCCTGGATGTCCAGCGGGGGTCAGGGAGCGATTTCCCGCCGCGAATCGTTTTCCGTACGGAAAATGGCGCCGGCCATACGCGTATGGTCGGCGCCATTTTCCGTACGGAAAATGGCGCCGGCAGGAGATCGACTGCAGGAGGTCGTTCAGCGAGGGTTCCGGCACCTCGCTGAACGACCTCCTGCAGTCGATCTCCTGCCGGCGCCATTTTCCGTACGGAAAACGATTCGCGGCGGGAAATCGCTCCCTGACCCCCGCTGGACATCCAGGAACTTTTGGCCAGCTTGGGGGGGGCCTCCTGACCCCCACAAGACTTGCCAAAAGTCCAGCGGGGGTCCGGAAGGACCTCCTGCCGTCGAATCCTGTTGGTCTATGGCCGCCGCCATTTTTCGGCAGCCATTTTGGAAAATGGCGCCGGCCGAAGACAACAAGATTCAGTAGCAGGAGCCCGTTCCGGACCGCTGCCGTTCCGGACCCCCAGGTAATTTAAGTCATTTGGGGGGGGTTCGGGAGGGTGGGGGATTGAAGGAGGTAGGATTTGGCAAGGAAATGTTTAAGTTATTTGGGGGGGGTTCGGGAGGGTGGGGGATTTAATTTAAAGGGTCGGGGGTGGGTTTTAGCGGGTTTTAGTGTGCCGGCTCACGATTCTAACGATTTATAACGATAAATCGTTAGAATCTCTATTGTATTGTGTTCCATAACGGTTTAAGACGATATTAAAATTATCGGACGATAATTTTAATCGTCCTAAAACGATTCACATCCCTAGTTAATGGACTTCTCCTCCAAGAAGTTATGCAAACCTTTTTTTGAACCCAGCAAACTAACTGCACTAACCACGTCCTCTGGCAAAAAATTCCAGAGCTTTAATGTGCGTTGAGTGAAAAAGAATTTTCACTGATTAGTCTTAAATGTGCTACTTGCTAACTTCATGGAGTGCCCCCTAGTCTTCTATCATCCGAAAGTGTAAATAACCGATTCACATCTACTCGTTCAAGACCTCTCATGATCTTAAAGACCTCTATCATATCCCCCCTCAGCCGTCTCTTCTCCAAGCTGAACAGCCCTAACCTCTTCAGGCTTTCTTCATAGGGGAGCTGTTCCATCCACTTTATCATTTTGGTTGCCCTTCTCTGTACCTTCTCCATCACAACTATATCTTTTTTCAGATGCGACGACCAGAATTGTACACAGTATTCAAGGTGCGGTCTTACCATGCAGCGATACAGAGGCATTATGACATTTTCCGTTTTATTAACCATTCCCTTCCTAATAATTCCTAACATTCTGTTTGCTTTTTGACTGCTGCAGCACCCTGAGCCTACGATTTTAAAGCATTATCCACCATGATGCCTAGATCTATTTCCTGGGTGGTAGCTCCTAATATTAGGGATGTGAATCGTGTGCCCGATCGTCTTAACGATCTAAATCGTCTGGCAGGAGAAGAAAATCGTGTTTGGCACAATTTTTTAGTAAAAAAAATCGGTTTTTCCGATTAGTGTGCACTAACAGGAAGTTAGTGCGCACTAACCATTGTTAGTGTGCACTAACAGAAAATGATACAATTTGACACTTTTCAGGGCAGTTAAGGTCAGTTTAGGAATGAATATGTATTCCTATTGGCTGTCCTCTTATTTATTGATGTTACCAAGGTTCCCACTGACAATATATGGGGGATGGGAAATGGAAACGGTTGGTAGCTTGACAAATAAAGTAATGTGATCAGTCAATGTGACTAGAACTTGTGCCCTATCCCTGATACCGGGAGTGTTGTGATCTTCCTGCATGCAGTACCGTATCCCTGATACTGGGAGTGTTGTGATCTTCCTGCACGCAGTGCCCTATCCCGGTTACCGGGGGTGTTGTGATCTTCCTGCACGCAGTGCCCTATCCCTGATACCAGGGGTGTTGTGATCTCCCTGCACTCAGTGCCATATCCCTGATACCGGGAGTGTTGTGATCTTCCTGCATGCAGTGCCCTATCCCTGATACCGGGAGTGTTATGATCTTCCTGCACGCAGTGCCCTATCCCTGATACCAGGGGTGTTGTGATCTCCCTGCACTCAGTGCCATATCCCTGATACCAGGGGTGTTGTGATCTTCCTGCATGCAGTGCCCTATCCCTGATACCGGGAGTGTTGTGATCTTCCTGCACGCAGTGCCCTATCCCTGATACCAGGGGTGTTGTGATCTTCCTGCACACAGTGCCCTATCCCTGATACCGGGGGTGTTGTGATCTTCCTGCACACAGGAATTATTAGAAAGGGAATAGTGAATAAAACGGAAAATGTCATAATGCCTCTGTATCGCTCCATGGTGAGACCGCACCTTGAATACTGTGTACAATTCTGGTCGCCGCATCTCAAAAAAGATATAATTGCGATGGAGAAGGTACAGAGAAGGGCGACCAAAATGATAAGGGGAATGGAACAGCTCCCCTATGAGGAAAGACTAAAGAGGTTAGGACTTTTCAGCTTGGAGAAGAGACGACTGAGGGGGGATATGATAGAGGTGTTTAAAATCATGAGAGGTCTAGAACGGGTAGATGTGAATCGGTTATTTACTCTTTCGGATAGTAGAAAGACTAGGGGGCACTCCATGAAGTTAGCATGGGGCACATTTAAAACTAATCGGAGAAAGTTCTTTTTTACTCAACGCACAATTAAACTCTGGAATTTGTTGCCGGAGAATGTGGTTCGTGCAGTTAGTATAGCTGTGTTTAAAAAAGGATTGGATAAGTTCTTGGAGGAGAAGTCCATTACCTGCTATTAAGTTCACTTATTTATTTATTTATTAACTTTTATTTACCGACATTCGTGAAGCACATCATGCCGGTTTACAAAGAACTCAGGCGGGAAATACAATGAAACAATATAACAATATAACAATAACACATTAATAAAAGAACCAAAAATCAGAATACAAAGAGAGCCAAAGGAGCAATGATAATGGGGGAAGGAAGGGGGAGGGGGCGGTGGGGGAGGATAGGCAGGGGGCAGGGTATGGGGAGGGAGGGAGGGTAGGGGTAGGGGGCATGGGAAAGGGGGGATGGGGAGCGGGAGGGGAAAAAGGCATAGCTAGATGAAGTATAAAAAACAACAGAAATAAATATAAATATAAAATAAATAAAAGGGGGAGACTATGTACACTTAGAGAATAGCCACTGCCATTAGCAATGGTTACATGGAATAGACTTAGTTTTTGGGTACTTGCCAGGTTCTTATGGCCTGGATTGGCCACTGTTGGAAACAGGATGCTGGGCTTGAGCCAATATGGCATTTTCTTATGTTCTTATGTAATTACTTAAAGACTGTCATGTAAATTGTGTTATTTTGACCAATATAAAGTTTGCAAACTTTTGCAGAATTTTAAGTTTTTGTGCGCAGAATTTGCCCAGGAGTAAGTTAGAGCTGGAGTTAAGTTTCCAGTGCAATGAAAAACAAGTTTAAAAAATAATCAGAAACTCTCCAGGTAAGAGTTGGCTGTTGCTGCCACTTAACCAGATAATTACTTGCGGTAGCAGCTGGCACTTACCTGGATAGTACTGACTTATCTGGGCAGCCGCCACCACTCAGCCAGATAAATTCTGATTTATTCATCTGTCTGGCAGTGGGAAGCAGCTGCCAGATAACCGCATAAGTCAGTAACTATTCAGCTATCTGGTATGGTTTGCCAGATAAAGTACTTATCCGGCTAAGTAGCAGCAGATAGCTGTATAAGTACTGACTTATGTGGCTATCTGGCAGCCACCGCTACTTAGACGGATAAATCAGAATTGTGTGCACTGTGGGTTTAAAAAAAAAAAATCTAGGCATTAAAAATGTGCACTGAAAACCAGCGCACATTTTCTTAGCACCCAGATTACTGCCTTGGTCTGTCAGTGTGATTACAACTCAAACGTTGCCAGGTATGCTGAGAGAGGACCCATACGTCAGACTGCCGTGGGGAATAAAGCATGCATTCATGCTGTGAGGATGGGGTCCTCACCTACAGGTCAGCACGGTGTAATTTGTGACTTTCCTGTCAGGGTCCACTCCCCACTCTCACTAGGGTGGTGGGGAATGGCAAGAGAGCAGCTTGAATTTCAGAAATAATTTCAAAGAGAAGTTCTTCACTGATGGTGACAGGAATTTACTGGCTGTGCTTTGTACTTCTCACACATTGCTCAGTGCACACGGGGTATTCGTTTTGCATTTCCAGATAGCACACTGATTGCTTTGCCATTGCCTCTTAATTCTTCTT
The DNA here is from genome assembly GCF_901001135.1 of Rhinatrema bivittatum. Classification (NCBI taxonomy): domain Eukaryota; kingdom Metazoa; phylum Chordata; class Amphibia; order Gymnophiona; family Rhinatrematidae; genus Rhinatrema; species Rhinatrema bivittatum. The sequence continues at coordinate 68,843,347 of NC_042628.1, read as the reverse complement.
CATCTTGTAACCCAATTGGAAATCCCCTAATGGAGCCCAAGCCAGAAACCACTTCGCAAAAGAAAAGAATAAGTAATTAATATACAGCTGTATTCCAGGCCCTGATGGTATTCATCCCAGGGTTCTAAAAGAACTCAAATACAAAACTGCAGACTTGGTCCTGGTAATCTTTAACTTATCATTCCAATCTGCCTCTCTGTACACGAGGACTGCAGGGTAGCCAATGTAACACCGATTTTCAAAACAGGCTCCAGGGGTAACCTGTAGGTATAAGTTAGCCACCCTAAAATGGAGTGTGCAACCGAACCAAACTTTGCAGACCCGAGCAACACAAAATGGAGGTCCAGCCACGAGATGAACCTCTGCAGTTTTAATGCCTGTCAGAACTACACAGAGGAGGAGAAGAAGCTGCTGTTCTTTTTCATATCGAGCATCTGTCTTCACCTTACAATTTTGCTGATCCTGCCAGACACAGACTTGCTAAGCTGTGGCCTTGACAAAATATGTATCCAGCCATGAAATCCAATATTGTTCACAGATGTCTTCTGACTCATTCCAGCATCTTCGTGAAAATATGCATATAGGTACTAGCTTTGATGCCCACCAATTGTTGCGGTCCCGACCGCCCCTCTCCTGATAGGGCTCAGGCCTGCCTACCTCCGCTCCAGTAGTCGCCGGAATCCGCCCGGTCCGGGCCCCGGTGGCCTCTCTCTTCCCACGTGGCAGCCGCCATTGCGGGCCTGCGCCTCTCCGGTCTCGCGCGCGTGCGAGGACGTCCTTCTTGTGCGCCCAGCTCCCGAAAGCCCGGCTCCGCCCTCGCGGCTGACGTCACGCCCGGCTCCCGATATAACCGGCGTTCAGACGTTCCCTAAACACCTTGCAACGAGGTTCCCAACTTCTTAGTTGCTTCCAGTTGCGTTCCTGTTGACCTCCAGCTGCCTGCCTCTGACTCCGGTTTGCTTCTGACTCCGCTTCAGCCCGCTGCCTGCCTCTGACTCCGGTTTGCTTCTGACTCCGCTTCAGCCCGCTGCCTGCCTCTGACTCTGGTTTGCTTCTGACTCCGCTACAGCCCGCTGCCTGCCTCAGACTCCGGTTTGCTTCTGACTCCGCTGCAGCCTCCGGTCTGCCCTGCCTCCACCCGACCTTCTGCTCAGCTCAGCCGGCTCCCAAGCCTACCCGGGTATCACGAACTCTTTTCTCACTCTGCCTGCCCTGTTTCCGGCGTCCCTGCTGGTCCAGCCCTTCGACCCGCTCTTCCTCTGCTGCTGATAGGCCTCCTGCCTTCTCTCCACCTCAGCCTTTCTGGACATTCGTTAACAAGCGCCTAAGTCCCAAGGGCCCGGGTCCCTACGGGCTCCTCCCGGGGGGTCCCCGGCTCCGGGTGAAGCTTTGCCAGGCTGCATCTCCGCCTCCCGGCCTACCCTGTCACCCTAGGTAGGTCGGCCCAAGGGTCCACTATCCTCTCCAGCAGCATCAAGCCGCAACAGTTTGCAAAGCCATGGACTCGGCGGAGGCCCCAAGCCTACAGGCCATCCCGGGGATGGCACAACGTCTCCAGCAGCAACAGCACTGTATAGACACTCTTGCTGCCACCGTGGAACAGCTGGTCAGTCGTCTGGAGGCCGCTCCTCCGGATCCGCCTCCAGTCCCTTCTCCTGCTTCAGTACCCAGTCCGGCATCAGTGACCCAGTTGCCCGCACCGACCCGCTATGCCGGGGATATCAAGACATGCCGTGGCTTCTTGAATCAATGCTACGTGCGCTTCACTCTCCTGCCTGCGCAATTCCCCTCAGACGCAGTTAAAGTGGCGTACATATTTTCTCTACTGGATGGGAAAGCACTCGACTGGGCTTCTCCCACATCCGTCAGGATCCCTTGTTACAGAATCTTCAAGAATTCGTCCTCAACATTCGCCTCGCTTTGGACGATCCTGCACGCCAGACCACCGCTGCCTCGGAACTCTTGCATCTCAGGCAAGGGACACGCTCGGTGGCGGATTATACTATAGACTTTCGCACATTAGCCATGGAAGTTGGCTGGCGGGATGATTGCCTTAGGGGATCTTCCTGGAAGGTCTTGCCAGCCGCATCAAGGATGAGTTAGCAGGCCGAGATCTCCCGGAGGACTTAAATGACTTAATTGACATCGCCGGCAGGGTGGATCGCCGCCTACAGCAGCGGGATAAGGAGACCCGCTCCTACCGTAGAACACCACCACTGTCCTCAACTGCCGCCAGAATCCCAGCACCCAAGGGACCTCCTGCTTCTGCCAACCTAGGAGAGCCCATGCAGCTGGGCAGATCTCCACTAACCCCCGAGGAAAGGAAGAGACACCGCTTGCAGGGTCTCTGCCTCTACTGCGGAGGCAAGGGGCACTTCCTCGCCAACTGCCTGGAGCGTCCGGGAAACGACTGTGCCTAGGTTACACCAAGGAGGTACTCCTAGGCTTTGCGGGCTCAGCTCCTCAATGCACCTTACCAGTGACTCTTAAATACCCCGGTGAGGAACTCCAGATCCGGGCTTTCATTGACTCTGGTGCCGAGGGTAATGTCATTGTTGCTGATCTGGTAAACCAGCTGTCTCTTCCCACACAGCGAAAGGTTCCTCCATTGCGTATTTCCTCCATCCGAGGTACGCTGCTCCCTGGAACCATCACCTGCTGCACGGCTCCCTTGACTCTCCAGACCGGGCTGTTCCATTCGGAAGAAATCTCCCTACTGGTTTTGGAATGGGCCGTGCACCCTCTGGTCCTTGGACTTCCGTGGTTACAACGGCATTCGCCCGTTATTCAATGGGATACCTTTCAGCTAACCCAATGGAGTCCCTTCTGTTTTGCTCATTGTCTACAGCTTCCACATCCACCGAAGTCCTTGCATCTGTGCTCGTCTCTTCTCTTGCCAGAGCCATATCAGGCGTTCGCTGACGTCTTCTCCAAGGAGATGGCTGAGATTCTCCCTCAGCACCGGCCTTTTGATTGCCCGATAGATTTGCTACCGTGTACCATACCTCCCCGTGGCTGGGTGTATCCTTTGTCCTTGCCAGAGACTGGTGCCATGTCTCAGTATGTGACTGAGAACCTTGCCAAGGGCTTCATTCACCCCTCTCGTTCACCCGCTGGAGCCGGCTTCTTCTTTGTGGCCAAGAAGGACGGCTCACTCCGTCCCCGTATAGACTATCGAGGCTTGAATGCCATCACCAAGCGGGATCGTTATCCGCTTCCACTGATCCCTGAACTTTTGGATCGCCTTCAGGGAGCACGCGTCTTCACGAAGCTAGACCTCCGAGGGGCCTATAACCTCGTCCGTATTCGTCCAGGGGATGAATGGAAGAAGGCCTTTAATACCAGGGACGGGCATTACGAGTACTTAGTAATGCCCTTTGGACTTTGCAACGCCCCGGCCGTCTTCCAGAACCTCATGAACGAGGTCTTACGTGAGATGCTGCACTCTCACGTCATTGTCTATCTGGATGACGTGCTTATCTTTTCCAGGGACCTGGAGACTCACCGCCACCACGTCACACAAGTTCTGCAGGCTCTCCGGGACAATCATCTCTATGCCAAGCTAGAAAAGTGTGTCTTTGAAGCAGAGTCCTTGCCCTTTCTGGGGTACATCATTTCATCCACGGGCTTCCGGATGGACCCTGAGAAAGTCTCGGCCATAACCAAATGGCCTCAACCCCGGGGCCTCAAGGCTCTCCAAAGATTTCTGGGATTCGCTAATTTTTATAGACATTTTATTCCGCGATACTCGCATCGGGTCGCTCCCCTTACTGCCATGACCCACAAGGGAGCCGACGCCAAGAACTGGTCCGACGCTGCGGTCGAAGCCTTGGCCGACTTGAAGGAGGCATTCCTGGTGGACACCTGCCTTCGCCATCCGGATCTGGCAAGCCCCTTCATCGTCGAGGTCGATGCCTCCAGCGTGGCTGTGGGGGTGGTCCTCAGCCAACACTCCGCTTCTGGACAGTTATTGCCTTGCTCGTACTTCTCCAAGAAGTTCTCCCTTGCTGAGGCGAATTACTCCATTGGCGACAAAGAACTGTTAGCGATCAAACTCGCCTTCGAGGAATGGAGGCAATGGCTCGAGGGAGCAAGATACACAACCACCGTGTACACTGACCACAAGAACTTAGAGTTTTTGTCTCAGGCCCAACGGTTAAACCCCTGCCAAGCCCGATGGGCCATGTTCTTTAGCCGCTTTGATTTTACCCTATAATACCGTCCTGCAGCCAAGAATCTTCGAGCCGATGCTCTCTCGCGGACCTCCATGTCCGAGGAGGACCGAGAGCCTCCGCAGTATTCTGGACCCTAGCAAGGTCCGTTTATCCACCCTGACGGTTCTCTCCCAGGATAGGACCGTGGTTCCCCGATGAGACCGTCTAAAGACCCTGCGCTGGGCCCACGACTCCCTCACTGGAGGGCACGCCGGACGAGAGAGAACATTGGAACTCCTCAATCGATACTACTGGTGGCCCAACATCCGACAAGATGTTCGCACCTACGTAAGCTCTTGTCCCACCTGTGCTCGACAAAAGCCCAGTCCTGGACCTCCGTGTGGTCTTCTACAGCTTCTGCCAGTCCCCACAGAACCCTGGACCCATCTCGCTACAGACTTTATGGTCGACCTGCCGCTGTCTCGCGGTCAGACGGTTATCTGGGTCACCGCCGACTGTTTTTCAAAATGGTGCACTTTGTTCCATTGCCTAAGTTACCTTCTGCACCCGAACTGGCTCTCCTCTTCGCCCAGCATATATTCTGGCTGCAAGGGCTTCCTCAAGACATAGTTTCTGACCGTGGGCCGCAGTTCATCGCACGCTACTGGAGGGCTCTCTGCAAATGCTTCAAGGTGCAGCTCAGCTTCTCTACTGCTTTCCACCCTCAAAGTAATGGGCAGACCGAAAGGATGAATCGCTCCCTGAAAACCTACCTACGAGCCTTCATCAACGAAAGGCAGGACAACTGGTCTGAGCTTCTGCCCTGGGCCGAGTTTGCCTACAACAACCAGGTTCATGCCGCCACCGGACTCTCGCCCTTCCAGCTAGTATATGGGAAACAGCTGAGAACTCCGCTTCCCATTTCTACGCCCAGAGCCTCCCCGGCCGCCCAGTTGACGGCTCAACAATTGCAGACCCTTTGGCAGAAAACCCAAGACAAGTTGACTCTCTCAGCTTCCTCAGCCAAACGAACGGCTGATCGCCACCGACGCCCGGCTCCCACCTATCAGCCAGAAGACCGGGTTTGGCTCAGTACGAAAAACATTCATCTCCGCTTTCCCTCAAGGAGATTTGCACCCAGGTTCTGTGGGCCATTCCGGATCACTGAGAGAGTGGGCCTGATCTCGTACTGGCTGAGATTGCCGTCCTCTCTTCGAATCCACAATGTTTTTCATGTATCCCTGCTAAAACCCGTAGTTCTTTCCCGCTACCACCGAAAACCTCCGGATCCTTCACCCACTTCCATCGATGATGATCCCACTTATCAGGTACACGAGGTTCTAGATGTTCGTTTCTACAACCGAAGGTGGGAATATCTTCTCGCCTGGGAGGGTTGCGGTGACGAGGACAACACTTGGGAGCCCAGCTGTAACATCCTGGACAAATCCCTTTTGCAACAGTTCACCGTGACCACCCGGAGAAGCCCGGTCCTCTCAAGAGGGGCCGTAAAGGGGGGGGGGGGTACTGTTGCGGTCCCGACCGCCCCTTTCCTGATAGGACTCAGGCCCGCCTACCTCCGCTCCAGTAGTCGCCGGATTCTGCCCGGTCCGGGCCCCGGTGGCCTCTCTCTTCCCACATGGCGGCTGCCATTGCGGGCCTGCTCCTCTCCGGTCTCGCGCTCGAGGACGTCCTTCTTGTGCGCCCGGCTCCCGGAAGCCCGGCCCCGCCCTCGCGGCTGATGTCACGCTCGGCTCCCGATATAACCGGCATTCAGACGTTCCCTAAACGCCTTGCAACGAGGTTCCCAACTTCTTAGTTGCTTCCAGTTGCATTCCTGTTGACCTCCAGCTGCCTGCCTCTGACTCCGGTTTGCTTCTGACTCCGCTTCAGCCCGCTGCCTGCCTCTGACTCCGGTTTGCTTCTGACTCCGCTTCAGCCCACTGCCTGCCTCTGACTCCGGTTTGCTTCCGACTCCGCTACAAGCCTGCTGCCTGCCTCTGACTCCGGTTTGCTTCTGACTCCGCTTCAGCCCGCTGCCTGCCTCTGACTCCGGTTTGCTTCTGACTCCGCTACAGCCCGCTGCCTGCCTCAGACTCCGGTTTGCTTCTGACTCCGCTGCAGCCTCCGGTCTGCCCTGCCTCCACCCGACCTTCTGCTCAGCTCAGCCAGCTCCCAAGCCTACCCGGGTATCACGAACTCTTTTCTCACTCTGCCTGCCCTGGTTCCGGCGTCCCTGCTGGTCCAGCCCTTCGACCCGCTCTTCCTCTGCTGCTGATAGGCCTCCAGCCTTCTCTCCACCTCAGCCTTTCTGGACATTTGTTATCAAGCGCCTAAGTCCCAAGGGCCCAGGTCCCTACGGGCTCCTCCTGGGGGGTCCCCGGCTCTGGGTGAAGCTTTGCCAGGCTGCGTCTCCGCCTCCCGGCCTACCCTGTCACCCTCGGTAGGTCGGCCCAAGGGTCCACTATCCTCTCCAGCAGCATCAAGCCACAACACCAATTCCATGTCAATAGATTGTGGCAACATCTAATCCAGGTTAACTTTTGGATCACATGTGTTTGCATATGTACGGTCCAGAAAAGAAAGAAAAGGATTTTGGACTTACAGATTCCAGACCACACTACAGCACAGCACTGTGCTGCTTGCTACCCTTCACACAAACTTGTGAACTTGGTACCCAAGACTTTTCGCAAAGCAAGCTAAGCCTCGAGACCAGGCTCAGCTCAGCCCAGCCATGATCCATTAACTGTGGAGACTCGTCCATGCTTAAGCCTTGGCAAGCCAAGCTATCTTCACCCCGTTCTTCCCTGCATAATTTATAGAAGCATCACTATGATCTGGTTCTACTCCCCTGAGACTGTGGTATTAACTTGTCATTTGCCTGATGGAGGTCTAACTGGGGTCCTCCGTGCAGAGCCATCCTCAAGACATCTGCGTGCACACGGACAGGGTAAGATAAACTGGCTAACTTACTACTTTAAGCTGGGATAGCGCATTGGCATTGCATTTGACATGTGTAAGTTAACTTTGAATTAACACAGGCGTTTGATAACCTTTTTAACAAGAGTGCTTTGCTCTGTTAAACCAGAAACCATATATAAACCATTGTTTATTTCATTTTGCTACAATAAAACTATTATTCTCAACCTCAAGAACGGTTCAGGCATTCTGCTGTCTTTACAAGTACTTGGACCTTATTTTATCTGACTGAAACATCACATAACCATGTAAGACTAAATTCCTTTACAGACTCAAGCACCGGGTAAAATTATGCTGGGTTCAACAGTGCAAGCTATTGCTAAGAATAAAATTACTAAACATACTGATAAACATGGTAGGCAACATGGATTTAGCAAAAGGAGGCTGTGGCTTATTCATTTCTTAGAATTCTTTGAAGGTGTGAATGCACATGTGGACAAAGTTGAGACAAAAGACCTAGGGTATTTGGATTTTCAGAAGGCGTGTGATAAAGTCCCTCAGGAAACTAAAAAGTTATGGTAAAGGAGTTGATGTCTTACTGTGGATTGCTAACTGGGTAAAAGATGGGGAACAATGAGTAGGACTGAATGATCTGTTTTCCTAATGGAAAGAGGTAAATAGTGGAGTGCCCCAAGGATCTGTACTGGGACCAGGGTTTAAATTATTCAGTGATGTTCTGGAAAAGGGAGCAATGTGCGAGGTGATCAAATTTGCAAATAGCACAGAAATATTCAAAGTAATTTTAATAGACAACCAGACTGTGAGGAACAGCAGAAGGACCTTGCCAGACTTGAGAACTGGGTATCGAAATGGCAGATGGAATTTAAAATGGACAAGTGCAAAGTGAATCACATAGAGAAAAATAACCCTAAGCACATTTATACAAGGCTGGGTTCCATCTTAGGAGTCACCACCCAGAAAAAGGATCTTGATGTCATTGTGGACAAAATGGCAGTAGAAGAGGACCAGAAGGTTCATCTGCATACTGTTCCCAGCAGCCCCTAGGAAAGGAGTCCAGAGGTCACCGCAAGCGATCCAGGGATAGAATTCCACAGCCCCAGCTTCCAAAGGCCCCGCACCCTTTCTGTAGAAAGAGGACTGGGAGGCTCATCTGCATACTGCTCCCGGCATCCCCCGGGAGAGGAGTCCAGAGGTCACCGCAAGCGATCCTGGGATTGAATTCCACAGCCCCAGCTTCCAGAGGCCTCGCACCCTTTGAGGTAGAAGAGGACCAGAAGCGCGCTGTTATGAATTAGGCTGCAGAGTTAGTAATCTGCTAGAGCTTACCTCGCCAGGAGGGCAGAGTAAGCGATCTGGTATCGATCAGCTCCTCCCAAGGGGAGGAGATAGCAGTCTGATAGGCTTGGCTCCTGTAGGAGGAGGAGTTTAGCAATTTGTTACGGATTTTGCTAAGGATTTAGCAATCTGTTAGTGCTCTGCTCCCCCAGAGTGAAGGAGTAGCAACTGTTATGTTTTGTTCCTGTAGAAAGATGAGCCAGCAACCTGTATGATCCCCACGAGGAGATAGCTATCCGATATGGATCAGCTTCCGCAGAGAGAGGAGTAATGGTCTGATGTCGGTTGGCTCCCACAGAGTGGCAGATGATAATACCGCTCTAATAGTGTAAGGAGTAACACTTAGTAGAAATAGTGAATTCCTGGGCTGATGGCAGGTGACAGCGCCCTCAAGTGGAGATCCTGAGAGGGACCACAGGCTAGGCTGGAGTATTGAGACAAACACAGATAGTTATTTATTAGACTGGAAGTAGAACCACCAGAGGTAGCAGTAATGAGTTGATGTGCCCGGTAGGGCTGAAGTCCCTCTGATACTGGAACTGTGATCTCTGAGTTGCTGAGCTGTAAGGAGAGACTATAGGTAGTGAGTAGACAGGATACACTCACAATTGTAGATATCTGTAATGTCTTCTTATGCAACAGAGTCTTCATTATACAGGAACAGGAGCCGCAGACGAGTACTGGTTTCTATAGGCAGTCTGAAATAGAACTCAGAATAACTGTGTATGGGATGGCTTCTGGAATAGAAGAGAGGCTAGAAGTGATTTAGGAACATAGGCCCTCGTGGAGCAAGTACCGGTTCCTATCTGTTAATCTGTAATAGTAATCCATAAGATATAGGTATGTGATATCTTCTGAGGAAGAAGAGAGTCTGAGAAAGGTATTAGGAACATAGGCCCTCGTGGAGCGAATACCGGTTCCTATCTGCAATCTGCAATGGTAACTCACGATCTCCATACCTGCGATAACGTCTTAGACTGAAGGGAGTCTTAGAGATTAGGAACTAGGGCCCTCGTGGAGCGAGTACCGGTTCCTGTCTGTAATAGGACTCACTGTGGTCACGTCTGCGATCACCTCCAGGCAATAGGAGTCTTCTGAGTCTTTGGGAACATAGGCCCTCGAGGAGCGAGTACCGGATCCCGTCCAACAATCTAAAGTCAAGAAGAGAGAGAACGGAGCTCCCGAGGAGTGGGTACTCCTGGTAAGTTTGAAAAGGCCGAGCAGTGGAGAAAGATTTCCCCTTGCTGACTCGGATTGTAGTTGCAAGTATCGTGGACTGCCAAAGCAAGTCCCCTTGGAGTTCCTTGCTAACTCGTTTGTAGTTAGCAAACAAAGACCTTTTAAATTGAAAATGGATGACATCACTACAGGGGGAAGCCCCCGAGGCTCGCGCCCTTGCTGGTACAAAGTCTGGAGCGCGAGCGCACCCTTACGTCATCAGGAACATTGCGGATCCGTGGCATCAGGCCAGCCCGGGGATACAGGGACCAAGAGAAGCCACGGCTGCATCTGTCCGTCTGAGCCGAAGGGAGTCACCACAAAGGTAGAGAGGGTGGAGCGAGGGCGAAAATAGGCATGAACGCAACACGCGCCCCTAACGGCGCACAAATCTCAAACCCTTCAATTAACTGAGTGAAGATCAATTTAATGATGGTTAAAGAGGATTGGTAAGTATAGCTTTGGGAAATCTTTGGACTTATAAAAGTATGGTGAAGGTGAAATAGAGAGATATATTCTTTACAGTTTTTTGTGAGCCTGAGGTAATAAGCAAGCCAGAGATAGTTAATCCTAGTGTCTGTCTTTCCCACCAACTCAACCCTTGATTTTTAGGCAAGAGATACTTTCTCATTAAAAATCAATCAGGGTCTTATCTAAATCATACTATTGTACCAGCCCTCATTGAAAGTTTAATCATCCCCTTGTAGGACACTAACTGATTAATTAGTAAATTCACCTGTAAATTTAAAGTTCTCTAATTCCAATTCCCTTAGTATCCTCAGCTTAGCTAGGAACTCAATAAAGCTAAGATAAAGGCAGCACTCTAGCAGCAAGAGGGGGGCTTTCCAGTCTTTTGCATTGAGTGTCACATGTATGATTTTTTACCCGCTGGCGAGAGATTGTATGTGTGCACTGGGTGCAAAGAGATCCTGGCTCCCAGGGAACGAGTCCGATCTCTGGAGGCTAGAGTAGCAGACTTGGAGGAGCTGAGGCAGACAAAGAGGTAAATTGATAAGACCTTCAGGGACATAGTAGCCAAGTCCCAAATCCAATCTGGCAGCCCCAGTGCTGCCTTGGATCAGAAAGGTCTCCCAAGGAGAACATCACCCTGGTGTAGCAGGAAGTGATCCTGTAGCAAGGACCTGCTCTCCAGGTGATATATTGTCATCTCGCACTGAAGACAAGTCTCCCAGGGCTATTGCCCAGGAGAGAAGGGTTAGGCCAGCCATCATAGTTGGTGATTAATTATTAGAATTGTAGATAGCAGGGTGACTGGTGGGCATGAGGACCACCTGGTAACTTGCCTGCCTGGTGCGAAGATGGCAGACCTCACGCATCACTTAGATAGGATTATAGACAGTGCTGGGGAGGAACCGGCTGTCGTGGTATATGTGGGCAACAACAACCTGGGGAAATGTGGGAGGGAGGATCTGGAACCCAAATTTAGGCTCTGAGGTAGAAAGCTTAAATCCAGAACCTCCAGGATAGCATTCTCTGAAATGCTTCCTGTTCTACGTGCAGGTCCCCAGAGGCAAGCAGAGCTCTGGAGTCTCAATGCGTGGATGAAATGATGGTGCAAGGAAGAGGGATTCAGTTTTGTAAAAAACTGGGGAACCTTTTGGGGAAGGGGGAGTCTCTTCCGAAAGGATGGGCTCTACCTTAACCAGAGTGGAACAAAGCTGCAGGCACTAACTTTCAAAAAGGAGATAGAGCAGCTTTTAAACTAGAACAAAGGGGAAAGCTGACAGTCGCTCAGCAGCGCATGGTTCAGGGGGAGGTATCTTCAAAGGATACTAATGATGCATTAGAATTAGGGCATCCCGACAGTGAGGTTCCAATAATAAGAAAAGTAGTCCAAGTGCCTGTAACTAAAAACTCACCTGAGCTAAAAAAATTCTAACTTATCCCTATCAATTAAAAAGCAGAATGAAAATACAAACAAAAAACAAACTTTGAAATGTTTGTATGCTAATGCCAGAAGTCTAAGAAGTAAGATAGGAGAATTAGAATGTATAGCAGTGAATGATGACATAGACTTAAGTGGCATCTCAGAGGCATGGTGGAAGAAGGACAACCAATGGGACAGTGCTATACTGGGGTACAAATTATATCGCAATGACAGAGAGGAGCAGCTGGGAGGCGGTGTGGCTCTTTATGTCTGGGATGGCATGGAGTCCAACAGGATAAACATCCTGCATGAGACTAAATACAAAATTGAATCTTTATGGGTAGAAATCCCTTGTGTGTAGGGGAAGAGTATAGTGATAGGAGTATACTACCGTCCACCTGGTCAAGATGGTGAGACGGACAGTGAAATGCTAAGAGAAATTAGGGAAGCTAACCAAATTGGTAGTGCGGTAATAATGGGAGATTTCAATTACCCCAATATTGACTGGGTAAATGTATCATCGGGACATGCTAGAGAGATAAAGTTCCTGGATGGAATAAATGATAGTTTTATGGAGCAATTGGTTCAGGAACCAACAAGAGAGAGAAATTTTAGATCTAATTCTCAGTGGAACACAGGATTTGGTGAGAGAGGTAACGGTGGTGGGGCCGCTTGGCAATAGTGATCATAATATGATCAAATTTGAATTAATATATATAATAGTAACATAGTAAAATAATGACGGCAGAAAAAGACCAAAATGGTCCATCTAGTCTGCCCTGCAAGCTGCCCAAGGTAGTAACTGTCGCTCCGTGCAGGTTACCCCACTGTTTCTCTTGAGGTTAGTAACTGCCGCTCCATGCAGGTTACCCCTATGTTTCTCTTAAGGGTATTACTGCTGCTCTGTGCTGGTTTAGCTTTTTTATTTATTCCCATCCTCTAGCCTTTAGGGATCTACAGTGTTTATCCCATGCCCCTTTGGGGGGGGGGGGGGGAGGGGGACAGTAAGCAAAGCCACGGCTCTCGTGCTAAACTTTCAAAAGGGAAACTTTGATAAAATGAGAAAAATAGTTAGAAAAAAACTGAAAGGAGCAGCTTAAAAGGTTAAAAGTGTGCAAGAGGCGTGTCATTGTTAAAAAATATCATCTTAGAAGCACAGTCCAGATGAGACGGGTGACGTCACGTACCTGAATGGCGGCCTGAGTCGGTAGCTCCAGAGCGCCTAACGCTAACTTTGCTGAGAATCGAGCACCATCCGCTTTTTTACACGCTTTGAGAGCCTCTTACGATCCTCTATTTATCTAGCCATGACATCCAAACGAAAAGGACCCGATTTGCGGCAATTCACTTACGCGAAGGGGAAAGATGAAGAGGGGCCTACGGAGGGCCCTGAAACCCCGGACGCGAGTGTCACGGCGATGGCAGAGGACGAACATTCAGATCCTGAACAGGGGCAGCATGATACTACTCTCCCTACTCGCGATGAATTTCGCCGTTGGTTCCAAGATCTTCGCCAGGATATAAAAAATAATAAGCGTGAAATGATGGCGAAAATGGCGGAACTTCGGGATGACATGGCGGACATTGGACGACGGGTTGACGAGTGTGATATACGTCTGGAGGGCCAGGCGATACGCTTGGATAAGATGCAGGAAGAAGAGGCTTCTTTAAGCCAAAAATGTGTGGAGGTTACTGCAAAATTAGAGGACCTAGAAAATAGGAGTCGTAGATGCAACTTAAGATTTCGGGGCATCCCAGAGTCCGATCTGTATGCTGATTGTGAGGCGGTGGTAAGATCCATCTGCAAATTTTTTCTATCACCGGAGACGTCGGGGGAAACGCTGGACACTATACCGGACATTGAGATCGAAAGGGCGCATCGTACCCTGGGTCCGCGGGGCGCCAATCAACCGCGGGATATCATCGCATGCTTTTTGAGATTTCCCATTAAAGAAAAAATACTAGCGGTGGCGCGAAAACAGCAATCCTGGCAGTGGGAAACTCACCAAATAGCGGTGTATGCTGATATCTCCTCCATCACTTTAAAAAAGAGGCAGGAATACCAACCCATAACAGCAGTGCTCCGTAGAGAGAAGCTACGATATCGCTGGTTGTTCCCGATGGGTATAGCAGTCACCATTCAAGGCATTACATCTAAGGCCTTTACTATCTCTGATGCGGCGGCCATCTTGATGACTGCAGGCTTTCCAGTCCAGGTTCCGTCGACACAGTCACAGCGGGAGAGACCGGAGATCAGAAGATGGCAGCGAGTGGAGAATGGTGGCCGCCGGCTACGGAGAAATGCAAGTAACCAGCTTTTGACGGGAGAGAAGAAGGGCGATACTTGAAGGAGCTCCTTCAATGTGCTCTGCGGGCTAATTGTACAGCAGTTTGCATTTTTCAGGGGTTTTGGTGGAGAGGAAACACCGAAGCGGTGACACCTGTTTTGTTTGACTGGTAATATCAGGATGCACGTCGCACCAGAGGACAGAACTCAGATATTGTGAACATATTTGGTTCGGGACAGTTCGAGTTCGATTTCTCTATCGTTTAAGTTAATAGGCACTGGAGTGGCGGGGGGCCGCTACAGGGACTTCACTTGTCTCATCTGCCTAGGCAGAAGCGTCATGCGAGTTTGGCGCATATGCTTGGGGGGGGGGGGAGGGGGAAGGGGGAGGGTGCGGGGGTGGGGGGGATTATGGGAAAACAGGACAATCGCGATGTGGGGCATTCACAGGTTAATCCAAATGTACGGGGAGGACAAGTGTGTGAGATGTGGGAGTGGAGGGGTATTTTGTATCCTGATGGGCTTAAGGATTTGTATTTCTGTTGTGCATGTGACCACTGCGATACAGTACACTTTCTTTTATGGCGTTACACATTCTATCTCTTAATGTAAAAGGGCTCCATACCCCACGGAAACGGCATCTTTTACGTCATGATCTTCAATCTAGCGGTGCCAAGATATTATGCCTGCAGGAAACCCATCTCACAAAGAGGTATGAGCATCTATTACACTGGCCAGAGTTTACTCATAGGGTTTTCTCTGCAGCGCGTCCAAAGGCTAAATACACGGGGGTCTGTACTCTATTTTGTCGGGGGGACGATTATGTTATACATAAACATATTGGGGATGAGAATGGTCGGTACGTGCTGGTCTGTTTTGATTATCAGGGGACCACTTATACCCTACTGAATATATATGCACCTAATGTTCAGCAGGGGGACTTCTATTCCCAGATTGATAAGCTTCTGGAAAAGGAGGGGGAGGGAATGCTCATAGTTGTGGGTGATTTTAATTTGACCCTGAATCCCCTTTTGGATAACTCTAAGGGGGCACAGGAGGGTTCCCATCCTCATAGAAAGCGCCTCAAATCTTTGATTGATAAATGGAATTTGGTGGACCCATGGAGGCAGCGGAATCCCACAGGAAGGGAATATACGTTCTTTTCTGTTCCCCATCAGTCCTATTCTCGTATAGATTTCTTTTTACTTGATACCTTACTGATGGACAAAATTGGGGATGTGGATGTACACTCTATTAAGTGGTCCGATCATGCCTCCATAACTTTAAAGCTGAGGGGTCAACCTGCCACTACTGGCATCAAAACCTGGAAGCTGAATGACACACTGCTTCACGACGATAGATTTCGTCAGCAGCTCACTGATGGTATTCAGGAGTATATTACTCATAATTCTGGAGCGCCCACCCTGATTTGGGATTGCCTTAAGGCAGTCTTGAGGGGTCAATGTATCTCGCAGGGAGCGTATGTGAAGCGTACTAAATTAGCGCATAGGCAGACGCTTCTACAGAAGATTGAGCACTTAGCACGGGAACACAAAAAAACGCTGTCGGCGGCTATTTATGCTTCATTACAACAGGCCCGGGAGGAATTGAAAGCCTTGGCATCAGTCGAGCTGACAGACAAATTACGCATGGTGAATCTAGAAAGGTTTGCATGGGGAAATAGGTCTGGGAAATTATTGGCCAGATTCTTAAAACGTAGACAACTGCAAAATCAAATTTTGGGGATTCGGTCTGCAGGAGGGGAACTGCTAACTTCCCCCCCAGATATTCGTAAGAGGTTCCAGGAATTTTATGGTACTTTATATGCGGCTGAGACACATATTACTGATGCACAGATCCAGGAATATCTGGGCAGGGTCTCTCTTCCTGTTTTAACATCGGAAGAGCGGAGTAGATTAGATCACGAGATCTCACCCTTGGAAATTCAGTGGGCTATTAAGGATCTCAAGGCGAATAAGGCTCCTGGCTTGGACGGTTATACACCTCAATTTTACAAAGCATTTTCTGATTCTTTAAATCCGCTATTACGGGAGCTATTTAACTATCTGCGGGCTGGTGAACCCTTAAGATTAGGCTCTAATGAAGCCGGAATCACCATTTTAGGGAAACCAGGTAGAGACCCTACCCATTGTGGATCTTACAGGCCCATATCGCTTCTCAATATCGACCTTAAATTGTTAGCTAAAATCATGGCAAATCGGTTGAATGGGGTTATGGGCAGGCTGGTCCATACTGATCAAGCAGGGTTCATACCAGGCCGAATGGCGGCGGACAATATCCGCAAAATTGTTGATTTAATTGGGTGGGCCCGGAAGGAGGGTGAGCCGATGGTCTTGCTCGCAGTCGATGCGGAGAAGGCTTTCGACATGGTGCATTGGCAGTTTTTATTTCAGACTTTGAGGGCCATGAATTTCGGGGACAAATTTTTAACATGGTTACAGCTTTTATATACGAATCCTACGGCTCGTGTAAAAGTCAATGGGATCTACTCCGAAGCCTTTAATATTCAGCGGGGAACCAGACAAGGGTGCCCCCTGTCACCATTATTGTTCGCATTGTTCCTGGAACCGATGGCTACCACGGTACGGAACACCTTGCAAGTACGGGGGGTGGAGGTAGGGGGCAGATCTTATAAAATGTCCCTCTTTGCGGACGACATTTTGTTTACCCTGACTGACCCATCCACCTCATTAAAAGCGGCTTTAGAAGCCTTAAGTAACTTTAGTGCGGTGTCGGGTTTTAAGCTCAACGTAGACAAATCTGA
Source organism: Rhinatrema bivittatum (assembly GCF_901001135.1). NCBI lineage: Eukaryota > Metazoa > Chordata > Amphibia > Gymnophiona > Rhinatrematidae > Rhinatrema > Rhinatrema bivittatum. The sequence goes on along the minus strand of NC_042628.1, from coordinate 68,826,743 downwards.
GATTCTTAATGTTACATTGAATAACTCGGAGCTTTTAGACCTCAAACGGCAGTTTAGGTTCCGCTGGGCGACCTCCAAAATTAAATACTTAGGCGTATATATCAGCAAAGATCCAGCGGAGCTATACCAGCTGAACTATCCACCCCTTCTTCGTAAAATTTTTTATGATCTGGATCGTTGGTCTGAATTCTACCTTTCCTGGATGGGGAGAATAGCCTCAGTGAAAATGAATATCCTGCCCCGGCTTGGATATTTGTTTCAGGCGCTCCCGATCTCTATCCCTGATGTCATAGTGAATGGCTGGCAGAAACGCATTTTTTCCTACATCTGGAAACGAAGACCCCCGAGGGTTTCCAGAACGGTTCTGTATCGACCTCGGATTCGGGGGGGCATGGGAGTCCCCAATTTAAGATGGTATCTGGTTGCTTCCCAATTACGGGCTCTGTTTGATTGGCATAGATTAAAGGAACAGAAACAATGGGCAGTAATTGAACAAGAGTTAGCTGGGGTGACCTCGCTTAGCTCCCTGCTATGGCAGCCCAAGAACACGCATCCCTCTTTAGTGCAGGCTGCGGCCACGACTCTCCATTCATTCCAAGTTTGGGATAAGTGGAGGATACAGCTGACTGGGGACAGACGATATTACTATAGTTCCAGCTTTCGGACGAACTCTAAATTCCCTTTGGGTATGACCTCCTTAGCATTTGGGAGCTGGTATACGAAAGGAATCAGTACTTTTGGCAAATTATGGGGATTGGAGGGACTTCTCCCTTTCAAATCATTGCAGGAGATATATGACCTACCATCGGGAGATGTATTCTCCTATTTACAGATCAGACACTTTTTCCAAACGGAGATGGTGGGGAGGGATATGGCGTTTGGCAAGACACAATTTGAAGTCTGGTGTGAACATGCGGATACCTTGAGAAAAGCTATATCCCAGGTGTACAACTATCTTAATAAGGACCCTAAAATTAAACCACCGTATATGCAAGCTTGGGAGAGGGATTTGACTCGCTCCTTGTCGGAAGAGACATGGGACCAGATATTCATTAGTACTAAAAAGGGGCTGCCATATTCCCCAATCCTAGAAAATAGATACAAAGTATTATTTCGATGGCATTATACGCCTTCTAGGCTACATAAGTTCAATTCCACTTATGATTGTCGGTGTTGGAAGGGGTGCGGGGAGGAAGGTACGTTCTACCATATGTGGTGGGTTTGCCCCTACTTAAAGCAGTTCTGGGCTGACCTGACTGCATTACTCAGAACCATATTGGGGATTGTGTTGGTTCTTACTCCAGAACAAGTATTATTGAATCTCCCGTTTGATCTCCCAGTGTTACAGGGGAAATTGGTTCATTGTATTATATCAGTTGCCAAATGCCAGATTGCACGGGTCTGGAAGGAGCCGGGTCCAATAGATATAGAGAAGATACATGACCAGTTGCAGACCCTCAGTCTATTGCATGACAGTGTGAGTACTTTTCGTGCCTGTGAGGTGACATCAGCTCGGAGGGTGTGGCACCCGTATCGGGAATGGCTGGCTTACCGTAATGCATCGGTCTCCTAAATCTCATAACACTTTCACCGAAAGATTGATTGCCTGTGATTTCTTTAGAAGGTTTATTTCGCATATGTATGCAAGTGGAGGGTTGGGAGGGAGGGGGATGGGAGGGGATCATATATGATACGTGCATTGTCTCTCAAAGAACTGTAGATTGGAAGATCTATTTTGTTTTGGTAACATATCTTTATTGTTTCCTGTTTACTTGTTTAAGCCATTGTTGTTTGTTCTATGCACAATTTCAATAAAATTTTCAATTATAAAAAAGAAGCACAGTCCAGATGTATTCCACACATTAAGAAAGGTGGAAAGAAGGCAAAACGATCACCAGCATGGTTAAAAGGGGAGGTGAAAGAAGCTATTTTAGCCAAAAGATCTTCATTCAAAAATTGGAAAAAGGATCCAATAGAAGAAATTAGGATAATACATAAGAGTTGGGCAGTTAAATGTAAGACATTGATAAGACAAGTTAAGGGAGAATTTGAAAAGAAGTTGGCCGTAGAGGCAAAAACTCACAGTAAAAACTTTTTAAAATATATCCGAGGCAGAAAGCCTGTGAGGGAGTCAGTTGGACCGTTAGATGATGGAGGGATTAAAGGGGCACTTAGAGAAGATAAGGCCATCGCGGAAAGATTAAATTATTTCTTTGCTTCAGTGTTTACTGAAGAGGATGTTGGGGAGATACCCGTATCAGAGAAGGTTTTCATGGGTAATGATTCAGATGGACTGAACCAAATCACGGAGAACCTAGAAGATGTGGTAGGCCTGATTGACAAACAGAAGAGTAGTAAATCACCTGGACCGGATGGTATACACACCAGGGTTCAGAAGGAACTAAAAAATGAAATTTCAGCCCTATAAGTAAAAATTTGTAACCTATCATTAAAATCATCCATTGTACCTGAAGACTGAAGGATGGCTAATGTAACCCCAATATTTAAAAAGGGCTCTGGGGCGATCCAGGAAACTACAGACCAGTTAGCCTGACTTCAGTGCCAGGAAAAATAGTGGAAAGTGTTCTAAATATCAAAACCTCAGAACATATAGAAAGACATGGTTTAATGGAACAAAGTCAGCATGGCTTTACCCAAGGCAAGTCTTGCCTCACAAATCTGCTTCACTTTTTTGAAGGAGTTAATAAACATGTGGATAAAGGTGAACCGGTAGATGTAGTGTACTTGGATTTTCAGAAGACGTTTGACAAAGTTCCTCATGAGAGGCTTCTAGGAAAAGTAAAACGTCATGGGATAGGTGGCAATGTCCTTTCGTGGATTACGAATGGCTAAAAGACAGGAAACAAAGAGTAGGTTGCTCTTCTCTCTACTTTCTCCATCGCAACTATATCTTTTTTGAGATATAATTCTTTTTGTTAATATGGTTTTACTGCTACTGATTTTATATTTCTTGATTTGTTTTATAAGGATGGGTGATGTTTCTTTTTTTCCTTTGTTGCACTGCATACAGAGACTCTGGCTTGCTTTGGTTTCCAATTCAGTTTTTGTCTGCATGCTTCTAGTTATGCGTTTTGGTCTCTTTATTCTTTGTTAGGTGAGGGTCAGCATATGTGATTCAGGTGAGGTTTTCTGCTGGCGTGTACTTTCTGTGTAGAGCTCTATAACAGCCTGACTTGGTCCGTTTTCCTAATAGGAGATGTATTGATGACTTAAGGCCTGTATAATATTTTCAGTGTTGCCTTTTCTTAGGTAAGGTGGTTACTGTTAAGTGCTGGAAATTGATGCTGTTTTGGTGTGGGATGTTTACCATTTATGCAATTTCTGTTCAGACAGAATACGTATCTTTTTCTTGTGTCATTCTTAACAATAAAAATAATACTGGACCTTTATTTTTTATTTCCGCCGTGAATTGTAATGAGTAGTGTGTCACACATGTGAGCGTGGTCTGTCAGGTGTGACACGATGGGAAAAAGGTTGAGAACCATTGCACTAGATCATAATCAACTGGGTGCAAAATATTTTCTTTGGCCATAACCTATACAGTATGTTCCAACCTGTTTTAATCCATTTGAATGGAAGCATAGGTAGTAGAGGAGAGAACTGAGATCCAGGGTTCAAATCCCATTTCGCCCACAAACACACCTTGAGACCATAGGCAAGTCCCTTCCCCCTCCTTTGCTTCAGGTATCAATGTAAGCCCTCTGTGGAAGGGACTTAAGAACTGTAGCTAAATTTGTAACTCAGATTTGGAAAGGCATGCAATTAAATTCAGGTGAGTTGGGTCTTTTCCAATGCTCTGCTGTCATTCATTTTATAGACGCTAATAGATGAGCTGCCCATTTGCTTTTTCGGATATCACCTCCCATGTGAAGGAAGGGTGATAAGAATAGTTTCAGATCCCAAGATAGTGATTTCTAGTAGCCATGCACGTGCTCCTCCTTTCTCTGGGCCTTGTTCCTTTCATGCTACGTGGCCTCCAGCAATTATTTGATGCCTGAGGGGACCTCTTCTGAAGCCTATGAGGTGGTAAATAGCCAGCTACGAAATACATTGTACCCAAAAGCTATGGAAAGTTGGCTGGTGGTTTTGAACACCTTATCCAAATTCTCATCAGATATGTCACAACTCAGTTCTTCTCTTGTTTATGCTGGGCCTCGCGGTATGAGAGAGTTTTGATATTAAGCCCTTATTAGTTTTGCATGACTTCCCCCATCTCTTCTTGCTTAACGATCTGTTGCCTCATGAACTAGCAGAACCCATAAAGTCAAATTAAACTCCTCCTTCAACTCATCAAACGTCTTAGGGTTTCTCCACCACTAAAACTGTCCCACATCTTCCAAACTTTTATTCCCCAGTGTTTAAATCCTAGGTTGTTAACATTTTATTATTCCTAATAGGCTCTAACACTTTTTTCTTAATTTATTATATATATTGAAATTATCCCAGACTTATAATATAAACTCAGTACATGGGTCTTAATCACCCTATTCGCTTTTCTTATAGCTGATCATGAATTCAGCTCCTCCATATATGCCTGCTCAGATTCTGTGCATCATGTGGTATTCTGAAAGACTGCCCATCCAGGGCTGGCTTTTGTTTGACACTAGTACTATTAAACTACCTTGTTATGCAGGCATGTATTGTATATGTATAGTGCTCCCTTTATCACTTGGAGATGTAATTTTATGCTGTCTGATTGTATTGTTTTATGTGTGCAAAAATATGTGGATTGTAAGATGTTAACCACTCAAAACTGGCTGCATCTTAGGAGATAAAATACATAATGAAATAAAGAAATCACTGTGAGCAGTCTGCTATTCCAAAAATAATTGCATATGTATTCCCGAAATGTATTCCCCCTTCCTCCCGGGACTTGCAGTGCACTGAAAGAGTGTGAAACCCATTTTTTTTTAAAGGCAGTGCTTTACCCACATAACTGATGCCTTGGAAAGTTTCTCCACCCGTTTGCGAATACATCACTAATGCCCGTGAATGTACACTCACATCCGTGGAAGCGTTCTGGGGATAGAGTTGGGATTCATGCCCATACTTTAAACTTGCAAAAAGTAAATGCACAAATTCAGAAGAAAAAAAGAGCAGGGGCAAGTTTTGTGCAAGTCAATTGTGTATAAAGGCTTCCAATACTTCCTGCACAGTTGGAACGTTGGCCCCAAAATGAATCTCCTGAGAATTTGTTAATACGTGACAAGTTGTAAGCAAATCATCTCTTTCAATCATTTGGCAATCTTTTCTTCAGGTCCACATAGTTGGCCTCATTTACCATGTACCTCTCATTCGTTAATTATGGGGGTAATTTTATAACAGGCCACCAAATTAATGACCACATAGACAATGACATGATTTAATGTGGGAGAGTCAGCATGGTTTTTGCAAATTACTCTTGCCTTATCAATTTACTAGATTTTTTTGAGGATGGACAAAGGTGAGCCAGCTGATACAGTGTATTTGAATTATCAGAAATCATTTGAAAGAGTCATTCTTGAGACTCCTCAGGAAATTGGAAGATCATGGGATTGGCTGCTAACTGGATAAAAGACAGGAAATAGAGGGTAGGTATAAGGAACATGGACCCTTGTGCTGTGGTGTGGTGTGGTTGACGTAGCCTAGGCAGCGAACCCTCAGGCCCACACCAATGTGGATGGATATACCCTGAAATGGGACTGGTCAGGAGCTTCACTTTTACCCACCTTTTTCCCTGAGTTCTGGGGGCCAGCAGGACATAGATGAAAGTTCCACAGGGAAAGGAGAGAGATAAGAGTCTGGGGTCAAGCTGGGTCTGGGCAAGCAGCGGTCAGAGAGGACACCACAGACAGGCCAAGGGTTGGGGCAGGTAGCAGGCAATGAGGTCAGGTCCATGCAGTTATCTGTGGCAGGCAACAAACAAGAGTACTCAAGATCCAGGCAGCGGTCAGTGGCAGGCGGCAAGCAAGAGTAGGCAAAGTCCAGTCAACAGCAAGACATCAGTCTGAGGCAAGGGCAGGAGAAAGGCAAGAAGGACTGGATGAAGCGAAGCAGGCTGGAGAAGAAGGGCAAGGCAGGTTTGGACAAGATGAGGCAAGGATTAGGCAGACATGAACGCAGGCAACACATACTACAGAGCAGGAGACCCGCTGCTGAGGCACCGAGTGGGAGTGTGGCTGGGGTTGAAATCCCCAGCCAGCTCTGATGTCATCTCCTGCTGCCACAGGCACTTTCCTGCTGTGGGGCCTTTAAATTCAGAGGCATGACACATGCACACCTAAGGGGACCAGCGGGAGAAGCATGGCAACGGCGTTCTAGCCACAGCAGAGGCTCCCTTGGCGTCAGCAGCTATGGAGGTGAGTGTGATTGGTTGCAGGGCTTGCCCGTGAATGGCCAAACATAATAGTAAAATCAAATAATTTTCCAAATGGACAAAGGTCATTAGCGGAGTACCCTTGGGATCTGTATTGGGACTTGTGCTATTTAGCATATTCAGAAACAATCTGGAGAAAGGAACAAGTGAGGTGGCCAAATTTGCAGATGGCACAAAATTGTTTCAAGTTGTTAAAATGGCAGCGGATTGTAAAGAACCGCAGAAGGACCTTGTGAGATTAGGAGACTGAGCTTCTAAATGTCAAATGCAAAATTTGAGCAAAGTAATGTACATAGGGAAAAATAATCCCAACTACACATACTCAATGCCGGGTTCTGTGCTAGGAGTCGCCATCCTGGAAAAGGACCGCGGAGTCCCTATGGAAAATACATTGAAATCTTTGGCTCACTGTGAGGCAGTGGTCAAAAGGTAACTAGAATGTTAGGAGTTATTTGGAAAGGAATAGAGATCAGATCTTAGAATATCATAATGCCTTTGTACAGATGCATGGTGTGACCGCACCTTGAGTACTGGTGCAGTTCTGGTCCCCCCATCTCAAATAAGACAGAACGGATATGGAAAAGGTGCAGAGAAGTGTGACAAGAATGATAAAGGAGATGGAAAATCTCCCTTATGCAGAAAGGAGAAACAGATCAGGGCACTTTAACTTGGAAACGAGACATCTGAAAGGGGATATGATTGAGATTTATAAAATCATGAGTGGGGTGAAACGAATAAATGGGGAATGGTGATTTACCCTTTCAAACAATTACACTAGGACTAGGGGACGCTCCATGAAACTAACAACCAGCACATTTAAAACAAATCTTAGGAAGTATTTGTTCGCTCAGTGCACAATCAGGCTATGGAATCTGTTGCCAGAGGATGAGGTCAAGGTGACTAAGATAGTGAGGTTCAAAAGAGGAATGGACAAGTCCCTGAAGGAAAAGTCCATAAACAGTTATCAGCCAATGCTTATCCCTGGGAGTGAGATACAAGAAATAGAGCAACTATTGGGGCTCTGCTGGGTACTTGTGACCCGGACTGGCCACTGTCAGAGACAGGATGCTGGGCTCGGTGGACCTTGATCTCACCCAGCAGGGCACTTCTTATGTTCTTAATTTGCAGGCTGTTATGCACCCAAGTTACACCAGTTTTCAAAGTGAACTTAGATGTGTAGGTTTGCTTTGAAAGTGATTCCACTAAACTTACACGCACACATACAATGATACCTACATGACCTGGGATAACTCTTGACCACATCTACAATTAGCTGAATAACTTACATCCGAAGCAGAAAGCCTGTGAGGGAGTCAGTTGGACCGTTAGATGATCGAGGGGTTAAAGGGGCACTTAGAGAAGATAAGGCCATCGCGGAAAGATTAAATGATTTCTTTGCTTTGGTGTTTACTGAAGAGGATGTTGGGGAGGTACCCGTAATGGAGAAGGTTTTCATGGGTAATGATTCAGATGGACTGAATCTAATCACGATGGACTGAATCTAATCACGGTGAACCTAGAAGATGTGGTGGGCCTGATTGACAAACTGAAGAGTAGTAAATAACCTGGACCGGATGTTATACACCCCAGAGTTCTGAAGGAACTAAAAAATGAAATTTCAGAGAGGTCGGTAAAAATTTGTAACTTATCATTAAAATCATCCATTGTACCTGAAGACTGGAGGATAGCAAATGTAACCCCAATATTTAAAAAGGGCTCCAGGGGCGATCCGGGAAACTACAGACCGGTTAGCCTGACTTCAGTGCCAGGAAAAATAGTGGAAAGTGTTCTAAACATCAAAATCACAGAACATATAGAAAGACATGGTTTAATGGAATAAAGTCAGCATGGCTTTACCCAAGGCAAGTCTTGTCTCACAAATCTGCTTCACTTTTTTGAAGGAGTTAATAAACATGTGGATAAAGGTGAACCGGTAGATATAGTATACTTGGATTTTCAGAAGGCGTTTGACAAAGTTCCTCATGAGAGGCTTCTAGGAAAAGTAAAAGTCATGGGATAGGTGGCGATGTCCTTTCGTGGATTGCAAACTGGCTAAAAGACAGGAAACAGAGAGTAGGATTGAATGGGCAATTTTCTCAGTGGAAGGGAGTGGACAGTGGAGTGCCTCAGGGATCTGTATTGGGACCCTTACTGTTCAATATATTTATAAATGATCTGGAAAGAAATACGACGAGTGAGATAATCAAATTTGCAGATGACACAAAATTGTTCAGAGTAGTTAAATCACAAGCAGATTGTGATAAATTGCAGGAAGACCTTGTGAGACTGGAAAATTGGGCATCCAAATGGCAGATGAAATTTAATGTGGATAAGTGCAAGGTGATGCATATAGGGAAAAATAACCCATGCTATAATTACACAATGTTGGGTTCCATATTAGGTGCTACAACCCAAGAAAGAGATCTAGGTGTCATAGTGGATAACACATTGAAATCGTCGGTGCAGTGTGCTGCGGCAGTCAAAAAAGCAAACAGAATGTTGGGAATTATTAGAAAAGGAATGATGAATAAAACGGAAAATGTCATAATGCCTCTGTATCGCTCCATGGTGAGACCGCACCTTGAATACTGTGTACAGTTCTGGTCGCCGCATCTCAAAAAACATATAATTGCGATGGAGAAGGTACAGAGAAGGGCTACCAAAATGATAAGGGGAATGGAACAACTCCCCTATGAGGAAAGACTAAAGAGGTTAGGACTTTTCAGCTTGGAGAAGAGACGACTGAGGGGGGATATGATAGAGGTGTTTAAAATCATGAGAGGTCTAGAATGGGTAGATGTGAATCAGTTATTTACTCTTTCGGATAGTAGAAAGACTAGGGGGCACTCCATGAAGTTAGCATGGGGCACATTTAAAACTAATCGGAGAAAGTTCTTTTTTACTCAACGCACAATTAAAGTCTGGAATTTGTTGCCAGAGAATGTGGTTCGTGCAGTTAGTATAGCTGTGTTTAAAAAAGGATTGGATAAGTTCTTGGAGGAGAAGTCCATTACCTGCTATTAAGTTCACTTAGGGGCGGATTTTAAAAGGCGCGCGAATAGCCTACTTTTGTTTGCGCTCCAGGCGCAAACAAAAGTACGCTGGATTTTAGTAGATACGCGCGGAGCCGTGCGTATCTGCTAAAAACCTGGATCGGCGCGCGCAAGGCTATCGATTTTGTATAGCCGGCGCGCGCCGAGCCGCGCAGCCTACCCCCGTTCCCTCCAAGGCCGCTCCGAAATTGGAGCGGCCTTGGAGGGAATCCTCTAACGCCCTCCCCTCACCTTCCCCTCCCTTCCTCTACCTAACCCACCCCCCCGGCCCTGTCTACACCCCCCCCTTACCTTTCTCCGGGGATTTACGCCTCCCGGAGGAAGAAGTAAATCCCAGCGCGCGAGCGGGCCTCCTGCGCGCCGGGCCGCGACCTGGGGGCGGGTACGGAGGGCGTAGCCACGCCCCCGGACCGCCCCGGGCCGTAGCCACGCCCCCGTACCCGCCCCCAAAACGCTGCCGACACGCCCCGAAACGCCGCGACGACCGGGCCCGCCCCCGACACGCCCCCCTCAGAGAACCCCGGGACTTACGCGAGTCCCGGGGCTCTGCGCGCGCCGGGAGGCCTATGTAAAATAGGCTTCCCGGCGCGCTGGGCCCTGCTCGCGTAAATCCGCCCGGTTTTGGGCGGATTTACGTGAGCAGGGCTCTGAAAATCCGCCCCTTAGAGAATAGCCACTGCCATTAGCAATGGTTACATGGAATAGACTTCGTTTTTGGGTACTTGCCAGCTTCTTATGGCCTGGATTGGCCACTGTTGGAAACAGGATGCTGGGCTTGATGGACCCTTGGTCTGACCCAGTATGGCATTTTCTTATGTTCTTATGTTCTTATTCGGCTTAAACCAATTATGGAGTTTAGCTGGATAATTTATTTGGACAACTCAACTCCACCCTGGAATGACCCGGAAACACCTCCCAATTATCCAGATAATGTTTATCTGGGTGAGTGGCAGTGCTATCTGGATGTGACAGGGCTACACCAGTCACTAACATATTCCCAATGTGATCTTTCTATCTAGGGGGCAGTAGGAGGGGGTTTTGATATTTTGGATTCCTCCTATTGCTATAATGCCACCCAGGGCCGGCGCTAGCTTTTTTACTGCCCTGTGTGAACAAGTAGTGTGCTGCCCCCCCCCCCCCCCCCCCATGATTCATTCATCTCCCTCCAGTAAACTGAACTTTAAAATCTGGCATTCCTCCCTACCTGGGTCCACCTCCTCTCCTCTGGAGCTCATGGCCAATGCATGAGTATTAGATGCCCTAGCACCCCACTCCCCCACTCCGGGCCTCTGCAAACACACAATTATAAATTATGCATCTATAATAGCAGATTTTGCATTAAAATAACATTCTGAGTACAGTCTTCTGAGATGAAAATATCCTTACAACTACCTATATATTATGTTTACATGCACTGCTGAGGTGCCAACCAGAAAACCCTGCAAAAATACCCATATGTTATTAGGCCTATTGTAATGCAAAAATTAAATTGTAAGCTCTGTGTGGACAGGGAAATACTTATAGTATCTGAATGTAATCCGTTTGATGTACACTTTGAAGCGCTGAAAAGTGGAATATAAAAATCTAAATAATGCATGTTGAATGTGGGCTTCACCCTCAGAAAGCCATGAATAAACAATTACATTATAGTAAATGTCCCGTGCCAAAGCAACACATTGCCAGCTCTCAAACAATAACAATCTTGCCTATGAAAAGTAACACTGCAAATATAACACCAGCTCCTAAAATACCAACACACCGCCTATTAGGAAAATGGAAGAAGCCAGGCTGCTATATAACCCTACACAGAAGCTACACAGTAGCAGAATACTTCACCTCTGTCACACATGCAAAACACTGACAGACCCTCACCAAATACAGAATAGATAGACCATAAAGTAGAAATAGAAATATGCACACAAAAACTGAACGGGTCATCGCAAAAAGCCAGACTCTATTTACAGTGCAGCAACGCAAAAACAGAAACTACCATTCCTCATAAAATATCAAATAATAAAATCAATAAATATAAAATATCAATCATAATCGTAAAACTATATTAACAACGAAAATAAATATTTCTGGACAGCTGAAGAATAAACATTCAAACACCAGTAAAATATTTTAAAATAGCAGACACATCAAACACCCAATAATTAAAACTAATTACGAGTGAGCTGATCTGATTTGCAGCTGACACAAAATTATGCAGAGTAGTTAAATCTCAAGTGAATTATGATGAATTGCAGGAGGACCTTGCGAGACTGGAAGATTGGGCATCCAAATGGCAGATGAAATTTAACCTGGGCAAGTGCAAAGTGATGCATATAGGGAAAAATAACCCTTGCTGTAGTTACACAATGTTAGGTTATATCTTAGGAGCTACCACCCAAGAAAGAGATCTAGGCGTCATAGTGGATAACACATTGAAATCATCAGTTCAGTGTGCTGCAGCAGTCAAAAAAGCAAACAGAATGTTGGGAATTATTAGAAAGGGAATGGTGAATAAAACGGAAAATGTCATAATGCCTCTGTATCGCTCCATGGTGAGACCGCACTTTGAATACAGTGTACAGTTTTGGTCGCTGCATCTCAAAAAAGATATAGTTGCGATGGAGAAGGTTCAGAGAAGGGCAAGCAAAATGATAAAGGAGATGGAACAGCTTCCGTATGAGGAAAGGTTAAAGAGGTTAGGGCAGTTCAGCTTGGAGAAGAGACAGCTGAGGGGGAATATGATAGAGGTCTTTAAAATCATGAGAGGTCTAGAATGGGCATATCTGAATCAGTTATTTACTCTTTTGGATAATAGAAGAACTAGGGGGTATTCTATGAAGTTAGCAAGTAACACATTTAAAACTAATCGTAGAAAATTCTTTTTCACTCAACATACAATTAAGCTCTGAAATTTGTTGCCAGAGGTTGTGGTTAGTGCAGATATTGTAACTGGGTTTATAAAAGGATTGAATACGTTCGTGGAGGAGAAGTCCATTAGCTGCTATTAATTAAGTTGACTTAGATAATAACCACCGCTATTACTAGCAACGGTAACATGGAATAGACTTAGTTTTTGAGTACTTGCCAGGTTTCTATGGCCTGGATTGGCCACTGTTGGAAACAGGATGCTGGGCTTGATGGACCCTTGGTCTGACCCAGAATGGCAATTTCTTATATTCTTATGATGGTTCCTTCCACCATGAGCTTATGGGAAATTGTGAAAGGTGTATTTATCAAGGTGATGTGAACCAGTACCTATTGTATAGGGAGTAGCTTCACCTCTGAAGATATGAAGGGATGAACTAGGGTATCTACCTCATGGGAGTAACCACTAGTTTTGTGCGAACAAATGAAATTATTAATTTATAACTTACATCAAGTTATATAGGCTGTTATATGTTTACTAAATGGATTTACTATTAAGATTGAAAGAAAAATTCTTGCACCATCATCCTGATTCAATTATTTTTCTTTTTGTAGTCGGGAAGTCACGGGGGGGGGGGGGGGGAGTGTGATTTTTCTATCTAGGGGCAGTAGGAGGGGTTTTGATATTTTGGATTCCTCCTATTCTTATAGGTCCATCTTTTGGGGGAATAGGCTTGTTGGGGCATAAAGTCTTATAAGAGCATAAGAACATGCCATACTGGGTCAGACCAAGGGTCCATCAAGCCCAGCATCCTGTTTCCAACAGTGGCCAATCCAGGCCATAAGATCCTGGCAAGTACCCCAAAACTAAGTCTATTCCATGTTACTGTTCCTAGTAATAGCAGTGGCTATTTTCTAAGTGAACTTAATAGCAGGTAATGGACTTCTCCCCCATGAACTTATCCAATCCTTTTTTAAACCCAGCTACACTAACTGCACTAACCACATCCTCTGGCAACAGATTCCAGAGTTTAATTGTGCGTTGAATGAAAAAGAACTTTCTCCGATTAGTTTTAAATGTGCCACATGCTAACTTCATGGAGTGCCCCCTAGTCCTTCTATTATCCGAAAGAGTAAAAGACCGATTCACATCTACCCGTTCTAGACCTCTCATGATTTTAAACACCTCTATCATATCCCCCCTCAGCCGTTATTCAAACTCCCTCCCAACATCGATGTTTCAGCGGTTGTGTCCGCCTTCCTCACGAGCGTGAGAAGCGCCACTTGTGATTCGGTGTGCTGTGGGAAGGAGCCGGGTGCGGCCAGAAAACTGAAAGACATCCCCTGAGGAAGGCGGACACAACCGCAGAAACATCGATGTTGGGAGGGAGTTTGAATAGCATGTGTGCAGCAGCGGGAGATAGTACTGCAATTGAAGCTTAAGATCAATGGAGTGAATAGAAGGCTTTGGAATAACGTGTATGCAGTCGCGGAGTTCAAAACTGCAATCAAAGTATAACATCAATGTTGCGAGTATTCGCAGCAAAAGGCACCGGAGATTTTGATACAGAATAGCAGACAAAAACAGCAAGTATAAAAGTGAAAGTGAATAGTGTAAAATTGGGAAGTAATATTAAGGAGATGTGTTGGATGTAATTTTAAATTTGGGGTCACGAGTGAAAAAGAAAAATTTAAAAAAAAATGTTTGGTGAATAAATGAAATGGATGGGAAAAAGTAAATGAGGTAATTAACAGTGCTACATACACGAAACTGGTTGCAAGAGCCAGGCGACTGTAAGGCACAAGAATTTTCTGATACAATTTCCCAGAGCATGAATTTATAATTGTTTGAATATTTGAGTAAAAGGTTCCTCTAATATTGGGGTTGTTTATTGGTACTGTTACATTGAAAGGATTGGTAAGCCCATAATAAAGTATTGTTTGGGAGTTCATTACGAATATATATATATATTTTTTTAACATTTTTGGTTCCTCCAACTTAATATCACTAGGATATTAAGTCAGAGGGTGTACAGAAAAGCAGCATTTTCTGCTTTTTCTGTACACTTTTCAGATTGCTCAGAAATTAACGCCTGCCCTTGGATTGGCCGCACATTTTTCTTCGGTATCGGCGGTGAATAACTAATAGCCTTATCAACATGCATTTGCATGTGGTGAGCGCTATTAGTTTCGGGGGGGGGGGGGGGGGGGGAATTGGACACGCATTTTCGACATGCTAAACCCCTTACAGTATAAGGGTAGTGGATGCGCAATTTCTGCCTGTTATACAGTGCACACGGCCAAGCGCACTTTACATTATCGGGCTGTAAGTCTGGTTCATCATCTTCCAGTTGTTCTCTGGTGCACACTGTAACTCCTGTAACATTTTGCACAGAGCAAAATCTGGCAATCTTTCTGTCTAGTATTCAGCGGTCTTCTCCTGGTATAAATGGATCTGAATCCTGTATTGTCTGTGTTTTACTAGTGAAATTATTAGTATATAGTTCCTCATAAAATCTGTTTCATATTAATTTGCCATCGACATTAGATTCCTTGCCCTGGCTTTCATTTTTGTAACAAATGCATCCCTTGTAGCAGCTTTTCATTTGCTGGCTAGTATTCTGCTCATTTTATTCTCTTGTTTCATGAACTGTTTGACTCATTTTCTGTAGCTTAAAAGCAATTCCTTCTATTAAAATTATGTTTCGTCTCCCTCTTAGCTCTGTGCCGTTTTTCCAAGTATTTTTTCCAATTGTGCTATTTGATTTTCATCTTCTTTGCTTATTCTTTCTCATACTGTCAGTCTGCCTCTAATAACTACTTTCATGCAAGCATTCGAATGTCGGTATAGAAAAGACAAATACATTTATTTATTTATTTATTTTAAACCCTTTTTATACCGGTATTGGAGGGGACATCATACCGGTTCTTAATTAATTAATTAATCTAGGGCTTCTGATCCTCGGGGCTTACAAATTGCAAATTTAGGGGTATGTTTTTCAGGCAATTGGTAGGTACTAAAAATAGGTGTTTATCATGGTGCAAATAAACATTTTTTAGTGGGTTTTATCTTAAAATGTTTACAAGCTGCGTTGTGTGGCTAGCATGGGGATGTGTGTGGCTGATTTATTCCCTGCTTCATCTTCTCCTCTTCCCATTTAATTGAAAATAGTTTAGAATGGCTTCTCTGATTTCTTCCTTTGTATTCTCGTCTCTCAGCTTTTGTTTCACATCCCAAATCTTTCCTTGGTGCTCTGAGTGGGACTTCTCACCCCACCATCCAGCAAGAAGCATGAGCTGACCAAATTACCTTGCCACTATCTGCCAGAGAAGCGCTGCCTACAAATGTACAGTCAATTCAGAACGAGGACTCGTGGATGGGAGTATTCAGTGTAAACTTTCTGACCTGCATGCAAGCCTCTCCAAGTATCTTCCACCGCCAAATCATTTAACATTTGTTTCAGCATAAGTCAGTATGGTATTAGTCCTGGATGCCTTCGGAAGAGCTCCAAATACCTTCCCAGCACCCCTGGAGAAAATGCTGCCGGGTTCATACAATTGCCCTTGGCCTATAAATGTTAACATTTACCCTGGATGTCTGATTGTTGTAAAAGGCATTTTGAGAAGATGCCGCCTCCCTTTGTGTCCCTTTCTATTGCACTGTATCTGATGTAATATTTTCTTCTTTGCCCTTACTCCTGCAGGAACTCTCTCATCACTTCTTGTCTCTTAGGAGGGGTATTCAGCCCTTTCATATTCATAGTAACTGATTTCCAGGTCTCAGTATTTGCTACCCTTTTTTTTTTTTTTACAGTGCTACGTATCCCTGTTACTCAGTTTTTTTGCATGCATAGGGGTAGATTTTATAACATGCGCGCGCAGCGTACATGTGAGGAGGGCTCTGGTCATGCCCCCACCCCCAGACCTCCCCGGCCCGCCCCTTTTGTAAAGCCCCGGGACTTACACGCTTCCCGGGGCCCAACGCACGTAACCTTTTGAAAATCCGGCCCATAGTTCTTTTAGTTCATTGCAGCTCAGGAAAAGCTTTTCACTGTCCATAACCTTATTATCCACCTTATTTATCATATAAATCTAACTGATCAGCAATGCGTATAATAGAAACATGATGGCAAAAAAAGACCACATCCACAAAACTGCTCAGCTCTGCAGTGCCTCCCACTTTCTCAGAAACCCCTATGCTTGAATTTGGCTTTCGTCCTTGTCTTCCCAACCTCCACTGAGAGTCTGTGTTATGCATCCACCATCCTTTCTGGAAAGAAATACTTCCTTGGTTACTCCTCAGTCTACCCGTTTCACTTTCATCCTATGACCCCTCATTCCTCATTTTTTTGTTGAAAAACACCTACCTCCTATGCAGTGATACCTCCAAAATATTTAAATGTCTCTTATCATATCTCCCTTAACTCACCTTTACTCTAGGGTATACATGTTTAAGTTTAGATCTTTATCCCCTTATGCTTCAGAATGAAGGCTACTACATTTTAGTAGCCACTTGTGGACCAACTCCACCCTGTTTAAATCCATCTGAAGGTGCAGTCTCCAGAATTGTGAACATTATTCCAAGTGAGGTTTCACCAGGGACCTTTACAGGGGCAATATTATCGCCTCTCTTTTTCTTCTGACCATTTCCCTCCCTGTGCAGCCAAGCATCTTTCTGGATTTTGCTGTCACCCTAACCACCTATTTGACCTCCTTGAGATCTTCAGATATTAGAGCAATGAAAAAGCTCCATATGAGATATGAGATTGCTCCCTTGGATTTTTTTTAGCCCAAATGCATGACTGGATTTTTTAGCATTAAATTTTATCTGCCAGTCTCTGGACCATCCCTCAAGCTTCAGTAGATCCCTCTTCATGTTTCGCACACCTTCCTGGCTGTCTACTCTGTTACAGATTTCAGTATCATCAGCAAAAAGACAAACTTTTCCCAATATCACTTATGAAAATGTTGATAAAGAACTGGTGCAGGGATCAATCCTTGTGCTACACTGCTAGTATCGGCCCCCTCCTCAGCGTGAATTCCATTTACTACTACCCTCTGTCTCCTCCCACTCAATCAGTTTCTACCCTGGTTACTCTAGGTTCCATACCAAGGGCACTCCTGTGCGGAACCATGTCAAGGGCCTTACTGAAATCCAAGTACACTACGTGTAGCGCTCTACCTTATCCAACAAGCTGGTCACCCAATCAAAGAAATTGATCAGATTCGTCTGACAAGATTTAACTCTGGTAAAACCACGCTGCCTTGGATCCTGCTATCCAGTGGATTCCAGGAACTGCACTATCCTTAGTTTTAGCAGCAATCCATTAATTTACTCACCAGAGATGAATCGGCCTGCTGTTCCCAACCTCCTTCTTTATAATCATGAAAATGAAGCTCCCTGAAAATAGAAGAAATGCATGCCCTGTAGTTTGGGTACTCGCTGTGCTCAGATTCTTCTTGTGCCGGAACTCTGACTCCTGCCTTCTGATAAGGCAGAAGTTCCTTATTTTGCAAAAGATGACAAAACAGAAGTATTACATTCATATTTCCTGTAGCTTAGCAGTCACTGTGACTAATTAATATTCCATCTAGGAGCAGTTCCTTCCTCTCGCGTTCTGTCAGCATGTCAGTATTTCATTTCATACATACATGTCATGCCATCTGGCCACATGAGTTAAGTGCAAACTCCGAGTCACCATCATCCAAGAAAGTATAGAGCACGCCATAGTTTGTGTTTTACCTTTCTGTCAGTGCCATAGTAACATATCCATATTCAGTAGGCTGGTGAGCAGCAAAGTTACTCAGATTTTTTTTAAGTCTGAACTTAGCCAGACAGCCCCCTTTGAATATGGACCTCATAGCAGACGATGGTAGATAAAGATAAATGCTCACTGCTAACATGGGTGTATAGAGATGCTGGTACCACCACAAAGAATGATAGCTTTATTCAAAACCTTCAGAATCATCAGGCACAAAATGAAACACAGTTCAAAATGTAGAAATAAGAATGTAATGTAAGAACATAAGACCGAGGGTCCTTCAAGCCCAGTATGCTGTTTCTAACAGTGGCCAATCCAGGTTACATGTACCTGGCAGGATCCCAAAGGGTAGATAGATTCCAAGCTGCTTCTCCCAGGGATAAGAAATGGATTTTCTCAAGTCCGCCTTAATAATAGTTTATGTATTTTTCGCCAGGACGTTGTCCAAACCTTTTTTAAATCCAGCTACACTAACAGCTTTTACCACATCCTCTGGTAATGAGTTCCAGAGCTAAACTGTGCATTGAGTAAAAATATATTTTCTCCTATTTGTTTTAAATGCACTATTTAGTCACTTCAGTACAAAGCCCCTGGTCTTTGTACTCTTTGAATGAGTAAATAACCGATTAACATTTACTCATTTTATTCCACTCATTATTTTATAGACCTCTATCATATTTCCCCTCAGCCCTCTCTTCTCCAAGCTGAATAGTCCTTACCTCTTTAGACTTTCCTCAGAGGGGAATCGTTCCATCCTCTTTATCATTTTGGTCGCCCTTCTCTGTATCTTTTCTAATTCTGCTATATCTTTTTTGAGATGTGGTGACTAGAACTGTTACTGCTATGGCTGCTGTGCAACCGCCTCACCACCAGGGGTCCCTCTAGAGCTGGATCTCCTGACAGGCCCAGTCCATCTCCCTTCTCCTCTCTATGTTCTGGGCTGTCCCTTATAACCCTGCCTGACAGTTCCCTCAGTGCTTCGGCATCGAGCTCGCCTGGGTTCCCTGCTCTAGCCTTCCTTGCTTGCTGTGCATTTGGTCCCTGGACCTTCCCTTGCCTTGCGCGGCCTTCGGGCCTTATTCCTTGCCTTGCCTTGCGCGGCCTTCGGGCCTTATTCCTTGCCTTGCCTTGTGTGGCCTACGAGCCTTCTGTGTGTGTGTGGCCTACGGGCCTTCTGACCTGCCTTGCCCTGCTTACGGTGTGTGGCCTACGGGCCTTCTGTGTGTGTGTGGCCTACGGGCCTTCTCTGCCTTGCCTTGCTTACTGTGTGTGGCCTACGGGCCTTCTGTGTGTGTGTGGCCTACGGGCCTTCTGACCTGCCTTGCCCTGACCCAGCCTGAACCCAGACACTGCTACTTGCCGCCTGCCCTGACCCAGCCTGAACCCAGACACTGCTACTTGCCGCCTGCCCTGACCCAGCCTAGACCCAGACACTGCTACTTGCCGCCTGCCCTGACCCAGCCTAGACCCAGACACTGCTACTTGCCGCCTGCCCTGACCCAGCCTGAACCCAGATACTGCTACTTGCCGCCTGCCCTGACCCAGCCTGAACCCAGACACTGCTACTTGCTGCCTGCCCTGACCCAGCCTGGAACCAGACACTGTTTCTAGCTTCCTGTCTCTCTCCTCCTGGAGCCACCCTGCTGGGTGGTGTTCACGACTCCTGACCGGAGCCCAAGCGTAACAGTATGCCGAAGCCACCAAATTTCCAGGGGAAGAGATAGATCTGTGTGCTAAACCGGTGAGTCAACTTTTTCACTATTACAAGATGCCTCCTTCTTCAAAGTTTTATACCTGCAATTCCTGTCAGACCTTGAATTACCCAAGCTATCAGATCTGCCTAGCCTGTCAACTTGCTGGTCAGGAACACTGGACATGCAGTAACTGCAATAAGAGAAATGTCTCTGTCTACCAAGAGTGTTTAAACTGTTCTACTCCAAAGTCGGGATGGTGGAAATGTTCATGTATTCCCAGCCTATTACCACCAGGCAAACCGTGCCCCTGTTGTTCAGCTACAGGACCAGCTGCTTCATTAGGGAGAACAGTCAGCTCTACTACCGTGCGTTCAGCTTCTGGCCCAGTTAACAACATTATTTCATGTAACAGTTTATGGATTAAGCATTCTAGCACTTCATCTCTGGACACTTTGGAAAAAACTTGCTCTGAAAATCTCAGAACTCACCGGGTTAAGAAGCCTTCGATAACTTCCACGCTAGAGCACCAGAAACAGAAGCAGAGGGAAGTAATTAACTCTAGCAGGGCTCTGCTTCCCACAGCTGCCAAGTGGACACTAACGAGCACCTTCCCTAGACGTTCTAGAACTGCCTGTGCCTTCTCTAAACTGTTCCTCCAGAAACAAAATCAGGAGCGTCAGACTTTGGCTCGAGGTATCAAGCCCACGGCAGTACAATCTGTGTCTTCCATGCACACTACTTCTAACCTTGCTACTCTGCCATCTGAACCTGCTGCACAACCCCAAGAAGAGTCTGGGTCTGCTGTTTCGCCCCAAGAGGGGTCCGAGTCTCCTGCACTACCCCGAGAAGAGCCTGAGTCTGCTGAACCGGTCCTGCTGTCATCCTCGGAGGGGTCTGAACCGGCCCTGCTGCCGTCCTCGGAGGGGTCCGCACCGGTCCTGCTGACAGACTTTCTGACTCAGCCATCTGAGCCTGCTGATCTGGTCCTGCTGCCGCCCCTGGAGGGGCTCGAACCGGTCCTGCTGCCGCCCCTGGAGGGGCTCGAACCGGTCCTGCTGCCACCCCTGGAGGGGTCCGAACCGGTCCTACTGACAGACTTTCTGACTCAGCCATTTGAGCCTGCTGATCCGGTCCTGCTGCCGCCCCTGGAGGGGCTCGAACCGGTCCTGCTGCTGCCCCCGGAGGGGTCCGAACCGGGCCTGCCAACAGACTTTGTTACTCAACTATCTGAGCCTGCTGTACCGGTCCAGCTGCCGCCCCTGGAGGGGTCCATACCGGTCCAGCTGCCTCCCCGAGAGGGGTCCGTACCGGTCTTGCTGCTGCCCCCGGAGGGGTCCGAACCGGGCCTGCCAACTGACTTTGTTACTCAACTATCTGAGCCTGCTGTACCGGTCCAGCTGCCGCCCCTGGAGGGGTCCGTACCGGTCCTGCTGCTGCCCCTGGAGGGGTCCGTACCGGTCCTGCTGCTGCCCCCGGAGGGGTCCGAACCGGGCCTGCCAACTGACTTTGTTACTCAACTATCTGAGCCTGCTGTACTGGTCCAGCTGCCGCCCTTGGAGGGGTCTGTACCGGTCCTGATGCCGACCTTGGAAGGGTCCAGACCGGCCCTACTGTCGCCTCAAGAAGGGTTACGGACTATTTCTCTGCCCCAGGTGGGGTTTGTGTTCCCCTTGTCACCCCAGGAGGGGTTATGGAAATCTGCACCGCCTCTGCTACCCCAGGAGGGGTCTAACCCTGCCGCCTTATCACCCCAGGTGGGGGTATGGACTGCCTTACTGCCTCAGGAAGGAGTTGAACCTGCCGCATCACCCCCGGAGTGGTCTCACGTTATTATTGATTACCTCCTGCACAGATGGGATCCAGGAGGAGGGGGAGGCCTTGAGGGGGGGGTACTGTTACGGCTATGGCTGCTGTGCAACCGCCTCACCACCAGGGGTCCCTCTAGAGCTGGATCTCCTGACAGGCCCAGTCCATCTCCCTTCTCTCTATGTTCTGGGCTGTCCCTTATAACCCTGCCTGACAGTTCCCTCAGTGCTTCGGCATCGAGCTCGCCTGGGCTCCCTGCTCTAGCCTTCCTTGCTTGCTGTGCATTTGGTCCCTGGACCTTCCCTTGCCTTGCGCGGCCTTCGTGCCTTATTCCTTGCCTTGCCTTGCGCGGCCTTCGGGCCTTATTCCTTGCCTTGCCTTGTGTGGCCTACGGGCCTTCTGTGTGTGTGTGGCCTACGGGCCTTCTGACCTGCCTTGTCCTGCTTACGGTGTGTGGCCTACGGGCCTTCTGTGTGTGTGTGGCCTACGGGCCTTCTCTGCCTTGCCTTGCTTACGCTGTGTGGCCTTCGGGCCTTCTGTGTGTGTGTGTGGCCTACGGGCCTTCTCTGCCTTGCCCTGCTTACGGTGTGTGGCCTACGGGCCTTCTGTGTGTGTGTGTGGCCTACAGGCCTTCTGACCTGCCTTGCCCTGCTTACGGTGTGTGGCCTACGGGCCTTCTGTGTGTGTGTGGCCTACGGGCCTTCTCTGCCTTGCCTTGCTTACTGTGTGTGGCCTACGGGCCTTCTGTGTGTGTGTGGCCTACGGGCCTTCTGACCTGCCTTGCCCTGACCCAGCCTGAACCCAGACACTGCTACTTGCCGCCTGCCCTGACCCAGCCTAGACCCAGACACTGCTACTTGCCGCCTGCCCTGACCCAGCCTGAACCCAGACACTGCTACTTGCCGCCTGCCCTGACCCAGCCTGAACCCAGACACTGCTACTTGCCGCCTGCCCTGACCCAGCCTGAACCCAGACACTGCTACTTGCTGCCTGCCCTGACCCAGCCTGGAACCAGACACTGTTTCTAGCTTCCTGTCTCTCTCCACCTGGAGCCACCCTGCTGGGTGGTGTTCACGACTCCTGACCGGAGCCCAAGCGTAACAAGAACTGCACACAATACTCCAGATGAGGTCAACCATGGAGTGATACAGAGGCATTATGATATTCTCTGTTTTATTCTCCATTCCTTTCCTAATAATCCCTAGCTTTCTATTTGCTTTCTTGGCCACTGCCGCACACTGAGCAAAAGATTTCAACGACGACGCTTAGATCCTTTTCCTGGGTGATGACTCCTAAGTGGAACCTTGCATGGTGTAGCTATAATTTGGGTTTCTCTTTCCTATGTGCATCATTGTGAACATGTCCTCACCTTGAACACTGTGTGCAGTTCTGATCACTGCATCTCTAAAAAGATATAGCAGAATTTGAAAAGTACAGAGAAGGGCAACCAAAATGATAAGTAGGATTGTGACAGAGTGTACCGAAAACTCCCTCATTCTACCTTTAGAAGTCAGGCTCAGGGATTTAACCCAGACCTCCTTAAGGCAGAACGCCGCAAGGGATTCTGGGTGAAGGGCGGGTCCTTTCACCCTACCATAAGATCCCAGGCTTAGAAAGCTTGGAGGGGTCCCAGGGAGCTGGTAGGACCCCACGATACATCTGGACGGAGTAAGTGTACCTGATAGTTGTACCTAACATAAGTTGAGCTACTATTTTGTGTTCTGTATCCTTGAAGCACTGTAAAGAAATAATAAAATTAAATTGGTCCAGCCTTATTGTGTTTATGCGTTATTCTTGAGATCGCAGCAGGGCCGAAAATGCTACAGTGATGAAACGATTACCTTATGAGGAAAGGCTAAAGAGGTTAGGACTCTTCAGCTGAGGGGTGATATGATAGAGGTTTATAAAATAATGAGTGGAATGGAACAGGTAAATTCAAATTGGTTGTTTACATTTTCAAAAGCTACAAAGACTAGGGGACACATAATGACGTTACTAGTGATACATTTAAGACAAATAGGAGAAAATGCATTTTTACTCAGTGCATAATTAAATTCTGGAATTCGTTGCCAGAGGATATGATAAAAGCTGTTAGTGTAGCTGAGTTTAAAAAATGTTTGGACCAGTTCCTGGAAGAAAAGTCCATAAACCATTATTAAGGTGGAATTAGGAAAATCCACTGCTTGTCCCTGAGATAAGCAACATGGACTCTATTGAACTTTGGCATCCTGCCAGGTACTTGTGGCCTGGATTGACCACTGTTGGAAACAGGATGCTGGACTTGATGGACATTTGCTCTGACCCAGCATGGCAAAACCTATGTTATGTAATTTCATCTGCCATTTGGATTCCCAGTCTCCCTGTCTTGCAAGGTCCTCTTGAAATTTCTCACAATCCTCTTGTGATATAACAACTTTGAATAATTGTTATACTTTTGGACATTGAAGCGTGGGCCCTTGGTCTCTGTAAGGGGTGACTCCTCCCACAGGGTGGAGCCCTGTGGGGACTTGCAGCGATAGGCTAGCTCTAGGCAGAGATGGACACAGAGATATATATTTATTGTACTGCAACATAGATGGTAACCCGAGGATTGGGTGAGGATCCCAGCTAGGAGAGGAGAGCCAGATGATACTGTTCCGTCTGTACGTAGCAGAGTGGAATGACAATTCCACAGTCTCACCAGATCCGTGGTGCAGGGTGCTCTGGAGTCTATGGAGAGAGAGATGAGACACAGCAAAGACAGAATAATGCGGCAGTACTCACTCTGATGCTGGTAGTTGTAGTAGGAGAGAGCCCAGAGGAGCGGAGGTCTCGGATGTGCAAGACCCCAGAGGAGCGGGTACCTAGGTGTCCTTGTTGGTAGCAGATACCCCAGAGAGTAGAAAGGAGCGAGGCAAGGCCCCCGAGGAGCGGGTGTCTTAGGCTTCCTTGTTGGTAGCAGATACCCTGAAGGGTAGAGAGGAGCGAGGCAAGGCCCCCGAGAAGCGGGTGCCTTAGGCATTCTTGTTGGTAGCAGGTTACCCCGGAGGGTAAAGAGGAACGAGGCAAGGCCCCCGAGGAGCGGGTACCTAAGTCATCCTGGAACGAGCATACACAGAGCGGGAGCGTCTGGTAGTGAGGAGAGATCAGCATGGAGGATTCCTTGCTAACTCTTAGCTGGATTTGTGAATTGGGTTTAAATGTCCTGAGCTTGTGATGTCATGCGGTGGGGATGCCCCCGAGGTTCCCGCCATGTCACACGTAAAGTACAGGGCTACGCACGCGCATGCCCTAGGTAATCCCGAGAGAAAGATGGCGAATGCAATCGCCCATGTCGGACTGGAGACGCCGGAGGGGTCGGCGCAGAGAGGTGGAGGCAGCCATTTTCCCAAGTTGAACGGAGTTAGGCAGAAGAAAGGTAAGGAACAGAGGGCATAGCCATCTGCGACCGATGGGTGCAACAGTACCCCCTTTCCAAGGGCCCCCCCCCAGGGGGTTTCGGCTTACGAGGATGAGACTGATGGAAGCGACGGATCATGTCTTTATCCAGGATGTTGGCCATGGGCTCCCAGGAGTTCTCCTCCGGTCCATATCCTTTCCAGGAGATAAGGTACTCCCATCTTTTACCTCTCTTGCGTACAGCCAGGATGTCATCAACCGTATATGCAATATCTTCTTCTGCATCAAGCGGTGTGAGTTCTGGAGCTTTGATGGAGAATTCATACAGTACGAGGGATTTCAGTAGGGCCACGTGAAAGGCATTATGAATTTTCATGGATGGCGGTAGCTTCAGACTGTAAGCCAAGTTCCCAAGGCGTCGGAGGACCACAAAAGGTCCGACGTACCACGGAGCAAAACGTGCTGATGGAAGCTTTAAGCGGAGGAACTTTGTACTAAGCCATACTTTATCCCCAGGCTGAAATTGAGGAGCCTTCCTGTGGTGAGCATCGTAAGTCTTCATGGCTCTTTCCCCCACTTTGAGGAGTAGTTCTTTAGTCTGTTTTCACAATTGTTGCAATTCTATTGCGGTGGCTTGAGCTGCTGGAGATGTCACGGAGAGTGGTAGAGGTAATGGAGGTAATGGTTGGCGGCCATACACCACTTGAAAGGGTGTTGTTCATGTGGCAGCAGCTGGATGTGAGTTTAGGGTGAATTCGGCCCAGGGAAGTAATTCTGCCCAGTCACTTTGTCAGGTATACACATATGAGCGTAAGAATTGTTTGAGCATCCGATTCATTCGCTCTGTTTGGACATTGGACTGCGGGTGATAGGCTGAGGTCAGATCCAACACAATGTCGAACTTCAGATACAGAGCTCTCCAGAAGTTTATGCTAAACTGGACACCTCTATCAGACAGAATGTGTTTGGGCATGCCGTGGAGGCAAAACATTTGCTTCACAAATAATTTAGCCAATTTTGCAGCAGATGGTAGTCCTGGTAGGGCCACAAAATGTGCCATTTTCGAAAACCGATTGATGGCCACCCAGATCATATTGTTTCCAGCAGAAGGGGGTAAGTCCACCATGGGTTGGTCGCGATGTGTGTCCAAGGTTCCTCTGCTACAGGCAGAGGTTGGAGAAGCCCCCAGGGATGTCCGGCAGGCAGTTTTTGTCTAGCACAGGTGGCGCAGGAAGCCACATAGGCTTGTACATCAGTCTTCATGGTAGGCCACCAATAGAAACGTTGGAGAATGGCCAATGTATGTTCTTGCCCGGGATGGCTGGCTAGATGGGAATCATGTGCCCACTTTAGTAATTTATTCCTCATTCCTGGTGGCACCACTCTTTTCCCAGTGGGGATGGTGTGCGTGGCCGCTAAGACCACCTTCTCCGGACTGATGATGTGACGAGGCTCATTGGGTATGTCCACTGTAGAGAAGGAGTGTGAAAGAGCATCTGCTCTGACATTCTTCTCAGCAGGATGATATTTCAGTAAAAATTCAAAGCGATTGGAAAACAACGACCACCTCGCTGCCGGTGATAAAGGCATTGAGCATGTCGTAGATGTTCCAAATTTTTATGATTGGTATACACCGTTATTTGGTACTGCGCACCCTCCAGCCATGGACGCCATTCTTCAAAAGCCAATTTTATAGCTAGTAGTTCTGTATCTCCAATTCCATAATTTTTCTCGGCGGGTGAGAATCGTCGTGAGAAAAAAGAGCAGGGATGGCATGGGCATCACTATATTGGCTTAGTAGTGCTCCTATGCCGACGTCTGAGGCATCGACCTCGACGATGAAAGGATGCTGAGGATTGGGATGGCGAAGACAAGGCTTAGTTTGGAAGGCTTCTTTGAGAGTTTGGAAGGCTGCAACAGCTTCAGTAGACCATTGAGCTGGATCAGCTCCTTTTCTGGTCATGGCCGTGAGTGGTGCTGTTAGAGTGGAGTAGTGCTTGATGAAGATACGGTAATAGTTTGTGAAGCCAAGGAAATGGCATAAGGCTTTTAAGCCAGTGGGTTGAGGCCACTCTTGAATACTTTTCAGCTTTTAAGGGTCCATCTGGAAACCATTCTTGGAAAGTTGTACCCCAGAAATGGCACTGACTCCTGATGAAAAGCACACTTCTCGAGCTTTGCATAAAGGTGATTTTCACGTAGCCTTTGCAGTACCTTTATCACATCAGTTTGGTGAGTCTGGAGATCCTGAGAGAAAATCAGGATGTCATCTAAATATACCACCACACACTGGTACAGTAAGTCTCGCAGAATATCATTCATCATATTCTGGAACACCGCTGGTGCATTGCACAATCCAAAAGGCATGACTAAGTATTCGAAGTGTCTGTCACAGGTGTTAAAAGCTGTCTTCTACTCATTCCCGTGATGGATTCAGACCAAGTTGTAGGCCCCTTTAAAGTCCAACTTAGTAAACACCTTAGCCCCTGGAGTCTATCAAACAGCTCGGTTATCAACGGTAGAGGGTAGCGATCCTTGATGGTGATTTCATTGAGACCTCTGTAATCAATATAGGGGTGAAGAGATCTGTCTTTTTTTCCAACAAAAAAGAACCCCATGCCAGCCAGGGACTTAGAAGGTCTAATAAACCCCTTTTGCAGGTTTTCTTGGATATAGGCCAACATGGCCTCAGTCTCTGTTATTGAGAGGGGATATACCCTTCCCTTGGGAAGCTCCGAATTAGGCTTGAGATTTATTGCACAATCAAAGGTTCTGTGTGGAGGTAACACCTTGTTTGGAGAAGACATACTGAAAGGACGCATATTGTGGAGGTAGACCAGGTAAGGAAGGAGTTGTCATGCAGGGCAGCAGTGAAACCTTTCCTAGGCAACGATCATGACAGCCAGGACCCCACTCAGAGAGTTCCATGATAATCCAATTGAACTAAGGTGTGTGTTCCTGTAGCCATGATAGGCCAAGTAACATGGGGTGAATAGAACATAAGAACATAAGAAAATGCCATACTGGGTCAGACAAAGGGTCCATCAAGCCCAGCATCCTGCTTCCAACAGTGGCCAATCCAGGCCACAAGAACCTGGCAAGTACCCAAAAACTAAGTCTATTCCATGTTACCATTACTAATGGCAGTGGCTATTCTCTAGGTGAACTTAATAGCAGGTAATGGACTTCTCCTCCAAGAACTTATCCAATCCTTTTTTAAACACAGCTATACTAACTGCACTAACCACATCCTCTGGCAACAAATTCCAGAGTTTAATTGTGCATTGAGTAAAAAAGAACTTTCTCCGATTAGTTTTAAATGTGCCACATGCTTACTTCATGGAGTGCCCCCTAGTCATTTTCCATTTTATTAACCATTCCCTTCCTAATAATTCCTAACATTCTGTTTGCTTTTCTGTCTTCTGCAGCACACTGAGCCGACAATTTTAAAGTATTATCCACTATGATGCCTAGATCTTTTTCCTGGGTTGTAGCTCCTAATATGGAGCCTAACATGGTGTAACTGCAGCAAGGGTTATTTTTCCCTATATGCAACACTTTGCTCTTGTCCACATTAAATTTCATCTGCCATTTGGATGCCCAATCTTCCAGTCTTGCAAGGTCCTCCTGTAATGTATCACAATCCGCTTGAGATTTAACTACTCTGAATAATTTTGTACCGTCTGCAAATTTGATAATCTCACTCATCGTATTCCTTTCCAGACCATTTATATATATATTGAAAAGCACCGGTCCAAGTACAGATCCCTGAGGCACTCCACTGTTTACCCTTTTCCACTGAGAACATTGACCTTTTAATCCTACTCTCTGTTTCCTGTCTGTTAACCAGTTTCTAATCCATGAAAGGACATCACCTCCTATCCCATGACTTTTTAGTTTTCGTAGAAGCCTCTCATGAGGGACTTTGTCAAACGCCTTCTGAAAATCCAAATACACTACATCTACTGATTCAACTTTATCCACATGTTTATTAACCCCTTCAAAAAAATGAAGCAGATTTGTTAGGCAAGACTTGCCTTGGGTAAATCCCTGTTGACTGTGTCCCATTAAATCATGTCTTTCTATATGCTCTACGATTTTGATCTTGAGAATAGTTTTCCAATATTTTTCCCAGCACTGAAGTCAGGCTCACTGGTCTATAGCTACCCGGATCACCCCTGGAGCCTTTTTTAAATATTGGGGTTACATTGGCCACCCTCCAGTCTTCAGGACAATGGATGATTTTAATGATAGGTTACAAATTTTAAGTAATAGATCAGAAATTTCATTTTTTAGTTCCTTCAGTACCCTAGGATGCATACCATCCAGTCCAGGTGATTTGCTATTCTTTAGTTTGTCAATCTGGCCTACTACATCTTCCAGGTTCACAGTGATTTTGTTCAGTTCGTCTGACTCATCACCCCTGAAAACCATCTCTGGAACTGGTATCTCCCCAACATCCTCATTAGTAAACACGGAAGCAAAGAATTCATTTAGTCTTTGTGCAATGGCCTTATCTTCCCTAAGAGCCCCTTTAACCCCTCGGTCATCTAATGGTCCAACCAACTCCCTCACAGGTTTCTTGCTTCGGATATATTTAAAAGAGTTTTATTATGAGTTTTTACTTCTATGGCCAACTTCATTTCAAATTCTCTCTTTGCCTGTTTTATCAATGTTTTACACTTAACTTGATAATGCTTATGTTTTATCCTATTTTCTTCAGATGGATCCTTCTTCTAGTGCAACTATAACTTTTTTGAGATGCAGCAACCAGAATTGCACACAGTACTCTAGGTGCAATCTCACTATGGAGCGATACAGAGATATTATGGCGTTCTCCATTTTATTCTCCATTCCATTCCTCATAATTCCTAACATTTTATTTGCTTTTTTGACTGCTGCTGCACACTGAGCTGAAGATTTCAAAGTATTGTCCTTGATGATGCCCAGTTCTATTTTCCTGGGTGGTATTTCCTAATATGGAGCCTAACATTGTGTAACTACAGAGTGGGTTACTTTTCCTTTTGTGCATCACTTTCACTTGTCCACATTAAATTTCATCTGCCATTTAGATGCCCAGTCTTGCAGTCTTGCAAGGTCCTCCTGCAATTTCTCACAGTCCACTTATGATTTAATAGCTCTGAATAATTTTATATCATCTGAAAATTTGATAGCTTCACTTTTTCTTCCCTTTTCCAGATCATTTATAAATATATTGAAAAGCATCGGTCTCAGTACAAGCCCCTGAAACACTCTAATGAGAAAACTGACCATTTAGTCCTATTCTCTATTTCCTATCTTTTAACCAGTTTGCAGTCCACAATGGGACACTGCCTCCTATGTCGTAATTTTTAATTCTCTTAGGAAACCACACGCTCCATAAAGTGAACTAACTGTAAATGACAGCTTCAGCTCTACTATACTAAATCCATACCCCCTTCATTCCAGAAATTTAGCAATAGCAACCAAGTAGAGGTTGAGTAATGTCCCCCATTCAGAATCCTCTCTAACAAAATGATTTCTTCTTGGGAGACCCGTCACAAGTAGATTACCCCAGTGCATGCTGGAAGAGATAGTACTATCATTAATTTTTGTATCCTAATCACTCTGGGGTGTATAGGTTTAGCCTTTATGTGCAATGCATTCTGGGATGCATTTGGAATTGTTTTAATTTTTCTTTAGATGTCAAAATGATAGATGGTATACTTAGTCAATTTCAGGGCATCAAATCCTTCAACCTGCTTATTTTGTAGGTTGATTTATATACAAGGTTTGGGAAGGAGAATTCTTCCTAAAATGGAGCTGCATCTATGACTCAGAAATGAGTTTAGTAAGCAGATAGGGGAAGGTGTACAGATGCTCTGTGCAGAGAAAAAGTGCTTCATGCATCAGACTCAATAGAATTTTCTGTAATAATGCACTAATATTATTTTCTTAAGGGTTTGCTGCCCTCTAATGGAGTTTTTTCATTGATCTCGGCACTGAAAGTTCTAGAGACAGTTCAGCTCCCTGTAGGAGTGCAGTACTAATGCAGTGCTATATACACCAAATAAAGGTCTGACGTGGAGCTGTTTGGTGGCTTTCTTCTCGGAAGTGTGCCCACTAAGTACTTCCTGAGTAGGGGGCCAAGCCCAGTGGATAGTGGCACTGGGCTTGGAGACGTTTGGGAGACGTTTGGGAATCAAACCCAGGTCCCCTGCTTGGCACTGTTGTGCACTGCCAAGCAGGGGACCTGGGTTTGATTCCCAGCTCAAGTCTCTTCTCCCCCAGCAGCATTCATAGGCCCTTGTGGGGAGGGAGATGAAAGTCCCAGTCATCACATAATGGTGGCACCTGGTAGTTGAATTTAGGAGCCATGATAGATAGCAAGGTTCTGGAAAGACCTCCTAGGCAGGTGCCACCATGGTTCATTCCAGTGTTTAATACAGTGACCATAGAACCTTCCAGAGCAAGAACAGAAGGAGTACGTAGTTGGACTCAGAGAGGAAGCAGTGTTCTCTGCTCTCTTTTCCTCTCTGCATTGAACTGCAAGGAAGGGCACAGCTGTGTATTTGCTGTGGGAGTCCTAAGAAACCTTTTGTGTAAGGAAAACAGGCTGATAGGTTTTTCCCCATTTTGATTCTGAAACCTTGTGTGGACGGAATAACAACGTTTTTACCTGGAGGGGGCCCCAATGCTGGAGACAGTAGAAGAGCAGTGTCTTGCTGCTCGGAGGAGTCAGGTGCAGGCATGGCACAGGGAAGGCAGGAGAAGCAGCAGGGAGCCACAAGAAGCTCCCGCCACTAGGAAACTGAGGCGGCTGGGCCCGGTGACTTCATCATGATGTGACTAGAAGGGGACAGTGTCATGGTGCCGCTGCAGGCCACAAAGTAAATATTAAAAAATAAAGCATGGGCAGCACAGCCCCTGCCACATGGATCATGACTGTAGGCAGTCCAGGAAGTGCCATTAACTACTGTGGAACTAGGGGGACATGCACAGCAGGAAAGGACTCTGGGAGAGCCCCTTCTGGGAAACTCCTCAAGCAAGCAGCAATGCCACTCCAGGGAATTAAATTTAAGAACTTAAGAAATGCCATACTGGGTCAGACCAAGGGTCCATCAAGCCCAGTATCCTGTTTCTAACAGTGGCCAATCCAGGTCACAAGTACCTGACAAGTACCCAAACATTAGATAGATCACAAGCTACTATGGCATATTAATTACCGTAATAGCAGTTTATGAATTTATCCTCTAGGAATTTATCCAAATGTTTTTTAAACCCAGTTACACTAACTGCTGTAACCACATCCTCTGGCAATGAATTCCAGAGCTTAACTACGCACTAAGGGGTAGATTTTAAAAGAAGCGCGATCAGCCTACTTTTGCTTGCGCATCAGACTCAAGCAAAAGTACGCTGGATTTTAGTAGATACGCGCGGAGTCGCGCGTATCCACTAAAATCCCTGGATCAGCGCGCGCAAGGCTATTGATTTTGTATAGCCGGCGCGCGCCGAGCCGCGCTGCCTAACCCGTTCCCTCCAAGGCCGCTCCGAAATCGGAGCGGCCTCGGAGGGAACTTTCCTTTGCCCTCCCCTCACCTTCCCTTCCCTTCCCCTACCTAACCCACCCGCCCGGCCCTGTCTAAACCATCCCCTTACCTTTGTCGGGGGATTTACGCCTCCCGGAGGGAGACGTAAATCCCCGCGCGCCAGCGGGCCTCCTGCGCGCCGGGCCGCGACCTGGGGGCGGGTATGGAGGGCGCGGCCACGCCCCCGGACCGCCCCGGGCCGTAGCCACGCCCCCGTACCCGCCCCCAAAACGCTCCCGACACGCCCCCGAAACGCCGCGACGACCGGGCCCGCCCCCGACACGCCCCCGACACGCCCCCCTCCGAAAACCCCGGGACGTACGCGAGTCCCGGGGTCTGCGCGCGCCGGTAGGCCTATGTAAAATAGGCTTACCGGCGCGCAGGGCCCTGCTCGCGTAAATCCGGGCGGATTTACGCGAGCAGGGCTCTTAAAATCCGCCCCTAAGTGAAAAATAATTCTCTTCAATTTGTTTTAAATGAGATACTTGCTAACTTCAAGGAGTGCCCCCTAGTCCTTCTGTTATCTGAGAGAGTAAATAACCAATTTACATTAACTTTTTGATGTCTTTTCATGATTTTGTAGACCTCTGTCATATCCTCCCTCAGTTGTCTCTTCTCCAAACTGAACAGCCATAACCTCTTTAGCCTTTCTTCATAGAGGAGCCGTTCCATGCCCCTTATCATTTTGGTCGCCCTTCTCTGCACTTTCTCCAGTGCAACTATATATTTTTTGAGATGTGGAGACTAGAATTGCACACAGTATTCAAGATGCAGTCTCACCATGGAGCGATACAGAGCCATTATGACACCCATCATTTTATTTGCCATTCCCTTCCTAATTATTCCTAACATTCTGTTTTCTTTTTTGATTGCCACAGCATACTGGGCTGACGATTTCAATGTTTTATCCACTATGATGCCTACAGCTCTTTCTTAAGTGGTAATTCCTAAGATAGAACCTAACATTGTGTAACTACAGCAAGGGTTATTTTTCCCTATATGCATCACCTTGCACTTGTCTACGTTAAATTTCATCTGTCATTTGGAAGCCCAATCTTTCAGTCTCTCAAGGTCCTCCTGCAATTCATCACAATCCGCTTGAGATTTAACTGCTCTGCATTATTTTGTGTCATCCACAAATTTGATCACCTCACTCATACCCCTTTCCACATCATTTATAAATATATTAAAAGCACCGGTCCAAGTACAGATCCCTGAGGCACTCCACTGTTTACCTTTTTCCACTGTGAAAACAGACCATTTAATCCTACTCTTCGTTTCCTGTCTTTTAACCAGCTTTCAATCCACAAAAGGACATCACTTTCTATCCCATGACTTTTTAGTTTTCTTAGAAGCTTCTCATGCAGAACTTTGTCAAAAGCCTTCTGAAAATCCAAATACACTACATCTACCGTTTCATCTTTGTCCACATGTTTATTCATCCCTTCAAAAAATGTAGGAGATTTTTGAGGCAAGACTTCCCTTGGTTAAATCCATGCTGGGCTGTGTCCCATTAAACCATGTCTATCTAAATGTTTTGTAATTTTATTCTTTATAACAGTTTCCACAATTTTTCCCAGCGTCGGTCTATAGCTTCCTGGATCACCCCTGGAGCCCTTTTTAAATATCGAGGTTATATTGGCTGTTTTCCAATCTTCGGGTACAACAGATGATTTTAATGATAAGTTACAAATTAATTGAAATTAATTGAAAATTTCATTTTTTAGTTTTTTTCAGAATCCTGGGGTGTATACCATCCTGTCCAGGTGATTTACTACTCTTCATTTTGTCAATCTGGCCTACCACATCTTCCAAGTTCATTATGATTTGGTTTAGTTTATCTGAAACATCACCCTTGAAAACCATCTCCAGAATGGGTATCTCCCCAACATCCTCTTCAGTAAACACCGAAGCAAAGAAATCGTTTAATCTTTATGCAATGACATTATCTTCCCTAAGTGCCCCTTTAATTCCTCGATCATTTAACAGTCCAACCGACTCCCTCGCAGCCTTTCTGCTCTGGATATATTTTAAAAAATTTTTATTGTGAGTTTTTGCCTCAACAGCCCACTTCTTTTCAAATTCTCTCTTAGCCTGTCTTATCAATGTCTTACATTTAACTTGCCAGTGCTTATGTTTTATGCTATTTTCTTTTGATGGTTCCTTCTTCCAATTTTTAAATAAATGACTGAGGCAATTTGAGCGATGGCTTGCCCTGAACAAGCCCCCATCACTTGTTACAAACTCTGCTCTTATAATAGGAAGATGGGAAATATAAGTGCTTACAAAAATGCATGTATTTATTTATAAGTAGGAAAAGCCCATATACCAGGGATCCATAGGGTTGCCAACTGGCTCCAGATTTTCAGGCACGTTAAGTCTTGGTTTTACTTCCCTGCATGCAGGTACTTATAGTCTTGCTTTTATTAAGGAATGTAATAGGGAAATCATAATAAGTCCCAGCATGCAATGGGGTAAAACCAGGAATGGATCAACCTGACCTGAAAATGTGGAGCCAGTTGGCAACCCTAGAGGATCCAGTGTGTATAGGTATTCCACTCCAGGTATAATCTTCTGCTCCCAAAAATGATCTGAGGGCAGCTCACTGGAACTGAGGGCTACCATGGCAACCATATCAGCAGGAGGAATAGCCTCATGCCTGATAGGAATGAAAAGGCCAGTGGAAGGACATCAGGGAAATAAAGTAGCCAGCCCCTGGAACTTTTATAAACAGCAGAGCTATTGTACAAAATTATCAAAAAGTGGCTGGCACCTGTGGAGGAGGCTAGGAGATGCAGGAATAAGGATTTTAAGAGTGTTTAAAATGGTACTATTTTTTCTGGTGATGTCATCAGAGCAAGGAGATGCTCTGTGGGAAAACATTTCACATGGGAAACTTTTGCAGAAGATTGGTCGCGTTGAAAGAGGGTAGCAGTGCAGTTTACCAGCTCTGCCAGACTTTAGGCAAAACTTGGAGGAGCCAGCCCACACAGACATTTGTGCAATGGCTCGAAAAAGCATCTATTCTCTCATGCATAAGGGGTGACTTAAGTAGTTCAGTTTGGAGAAAAGAAGACAGCAGCATAAGCATTTATAAGATATATTTAGTGAAGATTGAATAATGTATGTTTTTATTGACTTGTTTTTATTTTTTATGGATTGATAGAGGTTTTATCAATTTATTATTGTATGCCACCCTGAGTACCGGAGTAGCACAAGCTATAAAAATAAATAAATACTACCTACAAGAATATGATGCTAATGGTATACCACCTTCACGGAGCGGAAGGATGGAGGGCTGCCGTCTCCAGAAAAAAAAAAAAACAGAGGGGTGGGTAAGAGTATGTAAATTTACCGGTTAGGACATAGGCTATAAGTATTGCCAATTATTAGGCTTGTTCAATATTTGTTGATTGTTAATGTGGCTCGCGAGAATGAGAGCTGCTACCTGGAGATAATGCCCTTGTTCGATGTATATGCACAAGGTTGGTGAGACTCGAGCGTTGCTCTGGGCTTCAACAGCAAGAGGAAATGTGGAAGAAAAAAAAAGAAAAAAAGGTTTTGCATTCACAAAAAAGCGAGATGTAGCTTGCTTGTTACGACGGTTACTTCTCCAAAACCAAATAAGCCGATACTTTGCTTTCAATACATATCCAGCATAGCACTCTGCTTCAATGGCAGGGGAGAAAGTCTAACACTTATCTTTCAACGCATAGCTCTCTGACACAACAGCAGGGGAAGTAGAAAAGAGGATCTGTATATGGACAACAAGGTCCGAATTGCATAGCCAGGGTGGACAGAGGCATGGGTGTAGCTTGCTTATTGCGGCGGTTAATACCCTTAATTAAGCTGGATATTCACTTGGATGCAGTTCCAGCAATGCTCTCTGCATTAATGGTGGGGTGGAAGGGAAATAGAACTAAAAGGTACTAAAAGCCAAGAGTAACAAGTATGTGAAAAAAAAAAAAAAGTACATAGCTTGCTGGGCAGACTGGATGGGCCGTTTGGTCTTCTTCTGCCGTCATTTCTATGTTTCTATGTTTCTATGAGCCAACTTATTGGTATGTGTTTGTGAAGGTTTGCATGGTGTAAAATTGATTTTTGACCTAAAATTGCTCCAGATTCCCTGCGCTAAAGTATGGGAACAGGATAATTAATTATAAACAAATTTGAAGGGGAATGCAGGAAAGTATTGGAAAATTGTAAGAAGGAGTATGTGAAGTACAAGGACTGTTCCACTAACTGAAGGTTTAAGGCAGAGAATTCTTGATTATCGATTTTTTTCTATAGTTAAGGAGCCATTCAACAAGCCGATGGACACCTCACTAGGGAACTCTTAGTTTGTGGAAAAGTCTCAGTGTTAGGATGTTAGGCTTTGTTATTGATTTTAGAAAGTTAAGGAATTCCTGGAGAAGAGAGCGCTGATGAAGGAAGGATGATGCCCATGGTCACCGGAACCATCACCCAAGACTCCTGCAGCAACTGGAGACATCGCACAGGAGCTTTGGGAAAAAATGGACCAGAGATGAGTGCACGCAACTACATGAAAGAAAGACATTAGGTCTGGCCAGACTGAGCACAAAGCAAAGCAAAAGAAAAGCGAGAAAAACTGAAAGGCCGGGTACAAGAAGACCCTAAAACAGAAATTTAACACAAAGAACCAGTTTCTTAAATGACAAACTGTGAATAAAAACACAGAGTAAAGTAAAAAGAAATACAAAGACAATACTTATCTGACTCATAGTGGGATTCAGCCTTAAGTCCCCCAAGACTTGCCAAAAGTCCCTGGTAGTCCAGTGGGGGTCCGGGAGCGATCTCCTACACTCGGGCCATCGGCTGCCAGTAATCAAAATGATGCCGATAGCCTTTGCCCTTACTATGTCACAGGGGCTACCAGTGCCATTGGTCAGCCCCTGTCACAAGTAGGAGCACAAGATGGCGCCGGCCGTACATTGCTCCTACCGGCAGCCAACGGCGTGAGTGCAGTAGATGGCACCCGGACCCCCCGCTGGACCACCAGGGAGTTTTGGTAAGTCATGGGGGGATCAGGAGGGTGGGGGTGGGGGGGTTGTTTAAATTTGCTCCTTTAGATGGCCAAATAATTTGGTGAAGATTCGTTGTATTCATGGGGAATTGCGATACGTTTCGCTTCCCCACGAATACAACGAATATGGCCCTATATGTTGCAGATTACCAATACGTTGCAAACGAATGCACACCCCTAGTGTGTCCAACCAGTGCAAAAAGGAGGTGACAGCAAAGTCAAGCATTTTGGGTCCAAGATTTCAGATACCAAAAAGGGGCCTACAGACTCTAGAAATCCCTAGGGCCCATTTCCAAGGCATGCTTCCACTCCAGACCAGGAACCTGAGAGAGGGTGGTGGATCACTTTAATGTTGAGAAGATATGCATTCATCTCGTAGGAATTTGGTCTACTCCAACATGGTATGTCTTATGTTCTTATTTAATGGTGATGAATGATTCTTCAACTTTAAACCAACACTCTTGAGGAACCCAATCTTTTTCAGTAAATTAATTTATATATTGAAGTATGGGAATTAGTATCAGAAAATAATGTGCCCTTACAGTGTTCTGACTCTTGCCCGTAAAGGGCTGCAACCAGTTTTGTGTGTATTGCACTTAAGATCACCTCATTTACTAATTCCCAATATTTTTTTGTGTATTTAAAATTACTTCAATCATGCATTGTGTAATCACCAAACTTTAAAAGTCTTTGTAAAAAGTGCACGTCTCCCAAATCACTTATAATCGACTTATCTTCTACTTTAGCCGACACTATGGTGTTCCAATGTTTCATCCGAAAACAGTTTCTTTTTTTCTTTTTTTATGTTAATGCTGCCCTCAATTTCTTTTTTCTGTTAATGCTGTCCTCCGCGTTATACACGCTATTCGACTCCCAACATTGGCAATGTTTCGGCATCTAATATCGCCTTCTTCGGCTAAAGTAGAAGACATCCACCGTTTTATTTGCCATTCCCTTCCTAATAATTCCTAACATTCTGTTTGCTTTTTTGACTGCTGTAGCTCACTGAGCCAATAATTTCAAAGTATTATCCACTATGATGCCTAGATCTCTTTCCTGGGCGATAACTCCTAATATGGAGGTTATTTTTCTCTATATGCATCATCCAGTTCATCGTCCTCCTCTTCCAAAAGTTCGGGTTCCTCTTCTATGGCAAGTAGATTAGACTGGGAGGGCACTGTTCAGCCCCCAGAACTGCCTGGTGCGGAGCACGAACTTTGGGAATCGGTGCCCAAGACTCTAAGACATCGCATCAGGCACTGTATTGATTTGTTCCGGTTGATTTGTTCCGGTCATAGGAAGCAGGACCAGACTAAGCATGAGAGGAAGAAGGATCTGGAGGCAGCCAAGCCCACAGAGAGAGAGATCGTTAACTGGGTGCGTGCATTCACTCATATTGCTTCTGTAGTGGTGCGTGCAGAGCCTGCTGCAGTGTAGCCCCTGTTCACATACTTGAACACTATTTTGGGTGCCTACAAAGAACACAGCAGGTTTTAATGGCTTAAATATGATGAGGCCTTTCATGAGAGAATGGCCAGAAAGTCCTCTATGTCTTGGGGAAGACAAGATGTCAGCCTCTGGCTCATAAAAATGATGGCGGGCCTTCAACTCCAAAGTGAGCTTGCGGTCCTTTCACAGCGAGTAGGCGCATGGCAGGCAAGCCATGCGCTAGCAAATCCCTAATGATGTTTGCTGGAGATACAACTGGGGGACCTGCTCTGCTACTGATTGTAGATATAAGCACTTTTGCAATCAGCTTGCAGCACCTCACCCAGGAAACAAATGCTTTCGAAAGGACAGGTTATTGCTCCGACCCCTGTAAAGTGGCAGGCGATGCTTCCCTGGTTGGTGTGTTATCCTAATAGGGTGGGGGCAAATACTTTACTGAGCAGTTTCCAAGACGGTTTTCTTATTCCCCACGCAGGCCAGCTGAAATCCATCAAGGTGGTCAATGCCCCTTCAGCGCAGTCTGGAGGAAGGTTCAGCTGGGGTGGATTGCCAGCTCTTTTGCTGAGCCCCTGTTGAAGCATTTTGTGTTGTCCCCTCTGGCAGTAGTCCCAAAAAAAGGAGCCTGGAAAACAGAGACATATATAACCTATATCATCCTGTACAGGTTTCCGTTAATGACAATATTCCCTCGGAATTCTGCTCGATACAGAATGCATCCTTTGGTGCTGCATTGGACTTACTAAGATCCTGTGGGAAGGGCACGCTCATGGCGAAAGTGGACATCAAGTCTGCTTTTCGGTTACTACCAGTACACTGAGAAGTTTTCCACTACTTGGTTTCCATTTCAAGGGAGAGTTCTATTATGATAAATGTCTGCCAATGGGATGCTCGATTTCATGCGCCTTCTTTGAAACATTCAGTACTTTCTTACATTGGGCAATCGGAAGAGGCATCTGGACTAGCGTCGCTAGTTCACTATCTAGATGATTTCTTAGTTATAGGCAGAACTGGATGTGTTAAGTTGTTTGACACATTTCATGAACTGGCGCACAGGTTTGGTATCCCTTTGGTAGAAGACAAGTCTCAAGGCATGGTAATGATACTTTCCTTCTTAGGGATTGAGCTTGATTCCACATGAATGTAATCCAGACTCAGAGGTGACAACTTAGTGAATCTGGCCGATCTGGTGTCTATCACCATGTGCAGCAAGAAAGCCACACTGATGCACATGAGGTCCCTCATAGGCAGCCTGGCCTTTGCCGTGCAAGTTTTTCCTATCGGCAGGATTTTCCTGTGCCACTTAATCCGGTCCACAGTGGGTCTGGTTTGTGACCACCACTGCTTACGGACAAGCAGGCTAATTAAGGAAGACATAGCTTTATGGTGTAAGGGGGTCATTTATCAAAATGCGCTAAGGCTTTTTTGTATGCGTAAAGCCCAGTTAACGCATGCGATAGCACCATATCGCATGGTGTGATGCAAATATGGAAAATAGGAGAAGTTAGGGCTGTGAAGAGCTATTGCATAGACTTAACACCTTTTTGAATTGCATTAGCTGCTTGACTGGGTGGTAAGGTTTTTTGCCTTGTGTGATGTCTCCTGCAAAGCCTATGAAGATGAATTGGGGGGAGGGGAGGGGAGAGAGAGAGACTGGCCATAGTGTCATCTCCCTAGATAGGTATTTGTATCCCTATGGTAGGTCCACCTAGTAACTCGAGGTGAGGTTTAGGTATCAGTGTAGGGGGTTAGGGGCCCCTTTGACATTCAATGTTAGATGTACGAACAGAACAGTGGTCTCTTATGAACATTTGATGACCCTCGGAGTGAGGAAACTCACTCCAAGATGAGATTTGGGCAATGTTCTCTCAACCTAGCTTGATGGACCCTCTACCTGGGTAATATCAAGCTAGGTGGAGAGAACATTGCCCAAATCTCATCTTGGAGTGAGTTTCCTCACTCCGAGGGTCATCAAATGTTCATAAGAGACCACTGTTCTGTTCGTACATCTAACATTGAATGTCAAAGGGGCCCCTAACCCCCTACACTGATACCTAAACCTCACCTCGAGTTACTAGGTGGACCTACCATAGGGATACAAATACCTATCTAGGGAGATGATATTATAGAAATGATGGCAGAAGAAGACCAGATGGCCCATCCAGTCTGCCCAGCAAGTTCCACACCTTTTTTTTCTCTGATAATTATCTGTTACTCTTGGCTCTTAGTAACCTTTTGGTTCTATTTCCCTTCCACCCCACCATTAATGCAGAGAGCAGTGTTGGAGCTGCATGTAAGTGAAATATCTAGCTTAATTAGTTAGGGGTAGTAACCGCCGCAATAAGCAAGCTACACCCATGCTTATTTGTTTACCCAGACTATGTAATTCAGTCCTTGTTGGTTGTCTGTATGTAGATCCACTTTTCTTCATTCCCCTTGCTGTTGAAGCAGAGAGTTATGCTGGATATGCGTGAAGTATCAGACTTTCTCCCCTGCCGTTGAAGCAGAGAGCTAGGCTGGATATGTGTGAAGTATCAGTCTTTCTCCCCTGTCGTTGAAGCAGAGAGCTAGGCTGGATATGCGTGAAGTATCAGTCTTTCTCCCCTGCCGTTGAAGCAGAGAGCTATGCTGGATATGCGTGAAGTATCAGTCTTTCTCCCCTGCCGTTGAAGCAGACAGCTATGCTGGATATGCGTGAAGTATCAGTCTTTCTCCCCTGCCGTTGAAGCAGACAGCTATGCTGGATATGCGTGAAGTATCAGTCTTTCTCCCCTGCCATTGAAGCAGACAGCTATGTTGGATTATGCGTGAAGTATCAGTCTTTCTCCCCTGCCATTGAAGCAGACAGCTATGCTGGATATGCGAGAAGTATCAGTCTTTCTCCTCTGCCGTTGAAGCAGAGAGCTATGCTGGATATGCATTGAAAGTGAAGTATCAGGCATATTTGGTTTGGGGTAGTAACTGCTGTAAAAAGCAAGCTACTCCCTGCTTTTTTGTGAATGCAAATCTTTTTTTCCACATTCATTCATGTCCTCTAGACTTTATGGATCCACAGTGTTTATCCCACGCCCCTTTGAAGTCTTTCACACTTCTGGTCTTCACCACTTCCTCCGGAAGGGCATTCCCGGCATCCACCACCCTCTCCATGAAGAAATACTTCCTGACTTTGGTTCTGAGTCTTCCTCCCTGGAGCTTCAAATCGTGACCCCTGGTTCTGCTGATTTTTTTCCGACAGAAAAGGTTTGTCCTTGTCTTTGGATCATTAAAACCTTTCAAGTATCTGAAAGTCTGTATCATATCACCTCTGCTCCTCCTTTCCTCCAGGGTGTACATATTTAGATTCTTCAATCTCTCCTCATAAGTCATTCGATGAAGGTCTTCCACATTTTTGGTCGCCCTTCTCTGGACCGCCTCCATCTTGTCTCTGTCTCTTTGGAGATACGGTCTCCAGAACTGAACACAGTATTCCAGGTGAGGCCTCACCAAGGACCTGTACAAGGGGATAATCACTTCCCTTTTCTTACTCGATATTCCTCTCTCTATGCAGCCCAGCATTCTTCTGGCTTTAGCTATCGCCTTGTCACATTGTTTCGCCAACTTCAGATCATTAGACACTATCACCCCAAGGTCTCTCT
Source organism: Rhinatrema bivittatum (assembly GCF_901001135.1). Classification (NCBI taxonomy): domain Eukaryota; kingdom Metazoa; phylum Chordata; class Amphibia; order Gymnophiona; family Rhinatrematidae; genus Rhinatrema; species Rhinatrema bivittatum. The sequence continues at coordinate 68,784,122 of NC_042628.1, read as the reverse complement.
CCTGCTCTGTGCACATCAGCCCTTCTCCCCCCCAGTCTTTCTCTCTTTCTCTCTCTCTCTTGTGGTTGGAGGCTCTCCAGGAGCTTAAAACTACTATACATGGTCCCCCCAGTGGTTATATGTGGGAAATACAACAGGTCTGGCTCCTATCGCAAAGTCTGATAATGTTATCGCAATTTGCACTAACTTAGCTCTTCGCATAGGTAATTAGCGCAAATTGCGATAAAATGAATATTTGCATAAACCACACCCCTTTTGCTATCGCATGCGATACTTACTGCACTTTGATAAATCCAGGCCTAAGTTCCTTAAAGACTTTAATGGTTTTTCAGTGTGGCTTCCGGTCTACGGTCAGCAGCGATGACCTTCAGCTATACTCTGATGCACAAAGAGGCATTGGTTTTGGTGTTTATTTCAAAGGAGCTTGGTGTGCAGCACATTGGCCAGACCACTGGACAGTGAGCGGCTTAACCAAGAACATTTCATTTCTTGAGCTGTTTCCCACCATGGTCGCCGTACACATTTGGGGTGAGGCGTTTAGTTGTCAACGGGTGTTGTTATGGTGTGAAAATGCAGCAGTAATCCAGTCAATAAACAAGCAGACTTCCAAGTGCCTCCTTGTGTCAGAGTTGTTGAGGGAATTCATATTATGCTGCTTGCGCATGAACATTGAGGCGCGGGCGAGGCATGTTCCTGGAATGAGCAATGAGATAGCGGATTCTCTCTCTCGTTACAAGTGGTCCCTTTTCAGGAAGCTGGCGCCACAAGCTGAGCCGATCAGCAGAGAGGTCCCAGAACAGCTATGGTCCTTCAGAACTGGATGGCATGCGAGATGCTGCAGATACCAGTTTTTGGCAGTCTTCAAGAAACCTTTGGCGAAAGCCAGGCTTCAGAGTGAAAGTTTTGGCACTCACTCATTCCACATCAGAGCCGCTTCTAATGCTGCCACTGCTGGTCTTTCACAGGCTGTCAAACAACAAATAGGCCGATGGAGTTCTGGATCTGTTGCATCATACATAAGGCATGACAACGGTTCCCCTGCACTCGTGCCGGGTCGGGTGCATATGAAGACGTAAATTTTTCTTTTACTTGCAGCTGCTGTCCGTCATCGTTCTGCATGGATTGTTAGCCACTCATTCATCATGCATACATGTAAGAGGGACACGAGCTGGAAATTTGGGCGCGACCGGGGATTGATGGGAAGAGGCTGGACCATCAAGTGGCTGGGTCAAGGAGACATGCATTGGCATCAACTTTGGCCCATTCTGCAGTCAAGAGGATCGGGTCTGGCATTGCCAAACCTTATTATCATATACCTTGGTGGCAATGATCTGGGGAACAGTGCTGGCCTCGCTCTGCTGAACACGATCAGGGACAACTTGAGACACCTTGCCTCATCGTGGCCGTCCTCAAACATCTACTGGTCCGAAATCATATCCTGGTGGGAAATGTTGGGCATTGGATGGGGGTGAAGATACTGTGCCAAGTTCAATCAGCAGGTAACCAAGGCCATTCAGTGCACGGATGGCTATCATTTGAGGCATGAATGGATGGACATGCATTGTGAAGACCTGTGTGCTCCGAATGGAGTGCATTTGTCAAATATGGGAAATGATCTGTTTCTGCAGGCCATGCAGAGGTTATTCACTGGTTTGATGCAGGAACTGTAGCCATTTGGTAAGGGAGGAGCTCGTCCTGCGTGGGCAGAAGGGCACTTCCTGGCCCGCGCATGACGGGATCCCTGTGGCAGTGGTGACCGACTCCAGTAACACTGGAGGCATTAAGAGTAAGCAGGGAGGTGCCGGTAATGAAGAGAGGGACCTTGGGGCCACCGCTTGAGGGTTTGCTTTGGATGAAGAATATCAGGCCCGGGAATTGGGCCTTGACGGATTGACAGCCAGGCACGGTGAGAAGGGCTCCGGTGGGGCCTGCTACATGGCAGCCTGCCCGGACCCCTCCGGTGAAGGCGGTCCAATGCTGGTCCAAGGACTTCTGGGGAGTGAAACTCCCATCAGTTCTGCTTGGGCAGAAGGAATTGGAGATATAGCAGAGTTGCTTACCTGTAACATGTATTCTCCCAGGACAGCAAGATGTTAGTCCTCACAGATGGACAACATCATCAGATGGAGCCCCATCACGGAATACTTTTGTCAAAGTTTCTAGAATTAGAACTTTGACAGGTACACTGAGCATGCCCAGCATGCCACCAACCCCGTGGCCACACACACGGGGTCCCCCTTCAAACTTGTTTCAAAGCAGAAAAAAATACGAGAGAAAAATAAAACAACAAAACGCAGGCAAACCCAACTCCGCAGGGTGGTGGGCAGGTTTCATGAGGACTAACATCCTGTTGTCCTGGGAGAACACCTATTACAGGTAAGCAACTCTGCTTTCTTCCAGAACAAGCAGGATGGGAGATCTCACAGATGGGTGAATACCAAGCTGCAGGCTGCCACCGGAATACATTGGGCCAACAGGCACCAAATAACGTGCAACAGCACAACAACAGGGGTGCTGTTGGCAACAATGGGGGAAGTCTGAACCTCATACTGGGCCCTAGGTAGGGAGAGTTGGGTTCGCACATTGGAAATAGGGTAAGGAGGACAGACTGGCCAAAGACGCTGTCCTGTTGACTGTCCTTGTCCAGACAGTAATGGGCTGAGAAGGTGTGGAAGGAACTCTACATCACGGCCTTACAGATTTCGGCAATGGGGACTGCCCGGAGGTGTGCCACTGAGGCTGCCATGGCCCTTTCTGAGTGCGCTTTCACTCGGCCCCTGAGCGGAAGGCCTGCTTGCTGGTATCAGAAAGCAATACAGTCTGCCAACCAATTGGACAGGGTCTGCTTGCTCACTACAACTCCAAGTCTATTTTTGTCAAAGGAGACAAAGAGTTGGGTGGACTGCCTGTGGGCCATGGTGCACTCTAAATAAAAGCCGAGAGCAAGTTTGCAGTCCAAGGTATGCAGAGCCTGCTCACCTGGATGAGAGTGTGGCCTTGGGAAAAATGTGGGCAACACAATGGACTGATTCAGGTGAAAGTCAGTAACCACCTTAGGCAGGAATTTAAGATGAGTGCGCAGCACCACCCTGTCGTGGAAGAACCTCGTGTAATGCAGATAGGTCCCTCACTCGACTAGGAAGAAGACCTTCCAGGTGAGGTGCTTCAACTCGCAGGAGTGCAGGGACTCAAACGGAGGCCACATGAGCCACTCCAGCAGTATGTTGAGGTCCCAGGCCACAACAGGGGGATGTAGTGGAGCCTTCAATTGAAGTAAGCCTCTCATGAAGTGCCCCACTAAGGGCTGCACCAAGACCAGAGTGTCACCCATTCTGCGGTGGTAGGCGCTGATAGCACTCAGATGCACCCGGATTGAGGCAGTCTAAAATCCAGACTCCGAGAGGCGCCAGGGGTAGTCCAAAAGCCTAGGTATGGAGCAAGTGAAAGGGTCAAGACCCTCCTCCGTCCACCAGGATGAGAATCTCCTCCACTTTGCTTGATAGGGCTTCCACGTGAATGGCTTTCGCAAAGCTTCAAGGACTTGCAAGACATTGTTCGAAAGGTTAAGGGACCGCAGTACTAGCCTTTCAATATCCAGGCCATGAGAACCCAACTACCAGAGGTTCGGGTGTTGCGAGGTTGCCCTGATCCTGCATGATGAGGACGAATGAGGTGCCCAGGTGAATGGGCTCCTGGACAGATAGGTTGCGGAGTATCGGAAACCAGACCCGATTCAGCTAATACGGGGTTATAAGGATCATGGAGCCTCAGTCCTGTTGTAGCTTCATGAGAGTCTTGCCTATTAGTGGAATCGGAGGATATGCACTCCAGGAGTGGGCGAAAGCACCCATGGCTGGTCTCTGTCCTTCCTTCTGCAGGGAGCAGAAGCAGTCCACCTTGTGGTTCTGCGAGGACATAAAGAGATCTATGTCCGGTTGACCCCACAGGTGGAAGATTGTGTCCGCCACCAAGGAATTTAGGGACCACTCGTGCAGGTGGAAGGTCCAACTGAGGTGGTCTGCCACCACATTCTCGGTCCCTGCCAGGTAGATGGCCCGTAGGAGCATAGAATGTGACAGGGCCCAGGCCCAAATCTGCACCCCCTCTTGGTAGAGGAGATAAGAGCCTGTGCCCCCTGTTTGTTCACATACCACATGGTCACTTGGTTGTCCCTCTGGATCAAGACGACCCTGTTGGACAGGCAGTCCTGGAATGCATAGAGTGCATACCGCATTGCTCGGAGTTCCAGGAAACATATCTGGCATCTTGCCTCAGGCTTCGACCACACCCCTTGTGTGTGGAGGCCATTGACATGGGCCCCCCAGCCTAGGTTGGAGGTATCCATAGTCAGGATCATCTGAGCAGTAGGGGGCTGAAAAGGAAGTCCCTTGCTGAGGTTGGATTCCTGCGCCCACCAGGTGAGGGAGAGCTGGAGTGGTTTGGTTATCTGGACCAGTGTGGAGAGTTCTTGAGAGGCTTGGTGCCATTGAGACTGCAGGGTCCATTGCGTGACCCTCATGGCCAGGCGGGCCATTGGGGTGACATGCACCGATGATGTCATGTGACCCAGCAGGAGCAGGTGGGCCGAGGCAGTCTGCCGGCAACAGGTGGACCTGGCCAGCCCGGCCAGGGTGGTTATGTGTTCGCTGGGAAGGAATGCCTTGGCTACAGTGGCTAGATCGCCCCGATGAAGTTGACTCACTGGGATGGAGTCAGCTGGGATTTTGGGTAGTTTACAAGGAACCCGTGATTGGAGGAGTCTCAATGTCACGTGCAGGGACTGAAGGGCTCCAACTTTTGAAGAACTCTTGATAAGCCAATCATTCAGATATGGGAACACATGCACACCGTTCCGGCGCAAATATGTTCCCACTACTGCCAGGCACTTTGTGAAGACCCAGGGTGTGGAGGCTAGCCTGAAGGGGAGAACCCTGTATTGGAAGTGCTGGTGGCCTACTACGAAGTGTAGTTACTTGTGATGAGGCGGAAATATGGCAATGTGCACATAGGCGTCCTGTAGGTCCAGAGAGCAGAGCCAGTCCCCTTGATGCAGAAGTGGAAGTAGGGTACCCAAGGATACCATTTTTAACCACTCTCATTGGAGGAATTTGTTTAAGGCCCTGAGGTCGAGGATGGGATGGAAGCCGCCTATTCTCTTTGGAATGAGAAAATACCGGGTGTAGAACTCCCAGCCATGCTGAGCCCGGGGAACCAATTCCACAGCTCTGGACCGTAGCAGGGCCAAGAGTTGTTGCATGTCCTATGAGGCTCCTTGCTGGAGAGGGTGGGAAGTCTAGAGGAACATTGAGAAGGTTCAGGCACTATCCTCTTTCTTGGTGACCTCACATTCCTTCTATTAAGCAGCTAATTATATTGTTAACTGATGCTTGTTCCTGTTTAAACTATTTTTCCACGCTGTCCTTGGTTAACCCCCCTCCCAGTTCTCTTTCCCTGTTGACATGTATTTTCAAGCCTTTTGTTCGAATGTGAACCGGTATGATGTCCCCACTAATACCGGTATATAAAAGTTTCTAAATAAATAAATAAGTAAATAAATAAATACCCATCGGTCGGTGGTGATTGGGGGCCAGTTTTTCACGAACAGGCAGAGACTACCCCCCACAGGTGGGTCGGACGGTGCGGGCAAAGGGGTTAAGTATCTGCTCTCTCTGTGCCATTCAAAAGCCAGCTGTAGGGCTTGGCTGAGGGGCTGGCCGAGCCCTAGGCGTTCTTTGTTGGTGATGGCGACCTCTTTGGGTAGCCCGAGCTGGACGAGCATGGGAGGCCGGAGGATAGTATCTCTGTTGCCTATAAAACTGGTTCCTGGAATCCCTACGTGGGGTCCTGCGTGTCGCCAAAGAGGGGTCAGAGGTGGTAGTAGACAACTGAGACACCAAGCAGCACATCCAACCTTTCCAGCAGGGGCGCCAGCATGGAGGGTGCCGGTTCCTATGCCGGTACAGGAGCTGGCTTCGGTGGTTGCTGGAGGCCCTGAAGGGCATTTAGCACTGCCTGTTGAACCACGCGTTCCAACTCCTCTCTAAATACGGGTACGGAAAGTACTGACCCAGGAGGAGGAGGCAGGCTGGGCATCACCGGAGCCTCCACTGGGGTCCGTGGAAGTTTGGTATCCGGCATCGATATCAGTGGGGAACGCCTTGGACTCCTGGGTTTGGAGGAGGGCGGGGCCTCCTCTCCTTGGGGGTTTTTTGGAGGGGGTTTGGCCAAAGCCGAAGTTGCTCTGGTGTCGGTGCTAGTACCAGTCAGTAAAGAACATCGGTGCCGATGTTGGTGCTTCCCACGGTGCTCGGCCTGGTCCTTCTCTGGCGCTGAGGATGACGATCCTGAAGCTTTTGAATGCTCCGACGCTGGTGAGGGGCGATCTCCCCCACTTTGATCATCACGACGGGGTGCTGAGGGCGAAGGTCCCGAGTCAGATCGATCCCTGTGACCCGACATACCTACCACAGGAGACAATGGAGCAGATTGCTTGGAATCAAACAAGTGCTCCATCTTATCCAGGCAGGCGTGCTGGCCTTTGGAGGTCATCCGAGCACAGCTTGGACACCGACAGACATCGTGGGAAGGCCCGAGAAACAGGATACAAAAGTCATGTGGGTCTGTGATGGACATAGTCTGCGGACACTCAGGGCACTTCCGAAAACCGGTCACCGTTGAAAAAGGCAGCATGCGGTCGGTGGCCATCAGCCACCAGGAGGTAGACACTCGGGAACCGACCGCAAACATGCCTACTGAGCGCCGGAGGAATTGGTTCGTGATGGGAGACACCGAAGCGGGCAAAAACTGAAGAAAAACTTTGAATTGTTCCATGAGGAGAAAGGTTCTCTCCACAAACCGTGATGCAACAGCTCCGCGGAAAAAAAGAAACTGAAGGGGGACCTCCGGTGGCCATGGGTTTGGTGGCATGCTGGGCATGCTCAGTGTGCTAGTCAAAGTTCTAGAAACTTTGAAGAAAGTGTTCTGTGCCGGGGCTCCATCTGATGATGTCACCCATTTGTGAGGACTACCATCCTGCTTGTCCTGGGAGAATGCATTTACCTGGTGGTTGAGAATAGGCAGTAATGGCAGGACTCGGCACCTAAATTAGACTCCCCTGTCTAATAAACAGCTGCGGCCATTTGCATCCCAGTAATGTGTTACATTTTCCTTATGTGTGTAATGTTGCGGTGTCCAGCCAGGATAGGTGGGAGTGGGATAGAACCATGGGTGTCCGGGCAGCCCCCCCAGCAAAGATGTGCAGGTGCTGCAAATAACCGGGTGCCTGAAGCATCCGTGTGGGTGCCGCCCCCCCCACTGCGCTGGGCTTACCTGTATTATGCGGGGGGGGGGGGGGGAGAGGGTCCCTCCTCCCCTCGCCACCACCACTTTGCTGGTGATGGTGCCGGCAGTGTGGAGCCAGCGTCCCGGGATGGAGTTCCTTGGCTGAAGGGGCTGGTGCAGCTCGTGACGCCGCCCCTTCCGGTTGGTCTGGCATCGGGCACAGTGACATCATCATAATGCGCCCTGATGCTGGACCACGCGATTGACCTGGAGGAGCGGCGCAGTGACATTGGTGGGGGAGGTGACCAGTTGAAAGTTTAAAACCCGCCGGCTCTCCTAGTTCGGCTTTTTCTTCCTTGGCCCCAATGCAGCGCGATTCCCCGTCCAACCCACGCTTGTGTTAGATAGAATTAATTGTTAGTTAGCGGATTATTGTTCATTTGTTATTCTGTCGTGGTGTCTTTGGAGACCGTATCTACAAAGAGGAAAGGCTTTTGTAACACTGGAGGCTTTTAAAAGGCTTTAAAGCCTCCAGGAAAGGCTTTTGTAACACTGGAGGCATTAAAAGGAAGCAGGAAGGTGCCGGCAACGAAGAGAGGGGCCTTGGGGCTACCACTTAGCAGTTGGTCACAGATGACGAATGTCAGGTCCAGGGATTGGGCCTTGATAATCTGATGGCCAAGCACAGTGAGGGGGCTCCGGTGGGGCCTGCTGCGTGGCGGTCTGCCCGGACCCCTCCAGTGAAGGTTGCCCGATGCCAGTTCGGGGGCTTGCGGGGAGCGAGACACCGCTCCTTGGCTCTGCTTGGGCGAAGGAATCGGAGACATCGGCACCTGCCCTGTTGTTGAGAATAGGCAGTAGGGCAGGACTTGGCACCTAAATTAGATTATCCTGATAGGGTTCTCTAGTAAACGGCTGCGGCCATTTGCATCCCAGTAATGTGTCACGTTTTCCTTGTGTGTGTAATATTGCTGTGTCCAGCCAGGGTGGGTGGAGGCAGGATAGAGCCATGTGTGTCGGGCTGCTCAGTTCTTGTATGATTGTAACAAAGAATGGGAAAGCCATTAATGGCTTACCATTGAATTATAGCAAAAAGAGAGTTGGTAAATTCTCTGCTGATGTCCTGAAAGCACCAATAAAGATAATGGGGACGCCATTACAGGTGTCATCTGGAGTACATAGCCTGGGGTAATGTTAGATTCACAGTTGACCCTAAGAAACGTGCACCATGTGGCAAAGTTAGAATTCTTTAAGCTGAAAATGGTTAAGTCACAGAGATTCATGCTTCCAGCAGATTTATTTTGTTCACCTTACAATCCCTAGTGTTGGGGCATTTGGATTACTGTGGCAGCCCATCTGCAATTGGCTTCCAGAGGTCCTGTTGTGGGTGCTGCAGTTGGTACGGCATGCGGCGGCACGAGTGTTCCTTGATTTGGCTAAAAGATACCACATTATTGTGGTAGTGAGAGAGTTGCACTGGCTTCCGGTAAGATGGCGATTTACATTTAGGCTCCTAGCTCTAACAAAGATTGCTTCAATCTGAATATGAGACTGCAGTGGTATGTGCCTTGAAGGGCTTTGTGCGCTTGTAATAAGAAATGTTTTAGTAATCCAGCTACACAGGCTTATGAAGATGAGGTGACAAGGTCTTGAGCATTCTCATGTGTGGCACCCATGCTGTGGAATACTAGTTAACAAGATACTTGAGGGGAGTGGAGTAGATGTAACTCCATTTACAGTAGAAAATGAATGGGAAGAGCTGGGGAAACTGAAAGTAGACAAAGCCATGGGGTCTGATGAGGTTCATCCCAGGATACTGAGGGAGCTCAGAGATGTGCTGGCGGGTCCGCTGTGTGACCTGTTCAATAGATCCCTAGAAACAGGAGTGGTACTGAGTGATTGGAGAAGAGCTGTGGTGGTTCCGCTTCACAAGAGTGGGAACAAAGAGGAGGCTGGTAACTACAGACCGGTTAGCCTCACTTCGGTGGTGGGAAAAGTAATGGAGACACTGTTGAAAGAGAGAATAGTGAACTATCTACAGTCGGGAAAATTGCTGGACCAGAGGCAGCATGGATTCACCAGGGGAAGATCCTGTCAGACAAATCTGATTGACTTTTTTGACTGGGTAACCAAGGAATTGGATCAAGGAAGAGCGCTCGATGTCATCTACTTGGATTTCAGCAAAGCTTTTGATACAGTCCCGCACAGGAGACTGGTGAATAAAATGAGAAGCTTAGGAGTGAGTGCCGAGGTGGTGACCTGGATTGCAAACTGGTTGACGGACAGAAGACAATGTGTGATGGTAAATGGAGCTCTCTCTGAAGAGAGGGAGGTTTTAAGTGGTGTACAGCAAGGATAGGTGTTGGGACCGGTCCTGTTCAATATCTTTGTGAGCGACATTGCGGAAGGGATAGAAGGTAAGGTTTGTCTTTTTGCAGATGACACTAAGATCTGCAACAGAGTAGACACGTCGGAAGGAGTGGAGAGAATGAGAAGAGATTTAAGGAAACTGGAAGAGTGGTCGAAGATATGGCAGCTGAGGTTCAATGCCAAGAAATGTGGAGTCATGTATATGGGGTGTGGAAATCCGAAAGAACTTTATTTGATGGGACTGAAGGGCTGATGTGCACGGAGCAGGAGAGAGACCTTGGGGTGATAGTGTCTAATGATATGAAGTCTGCGAAACAATGCGACAAGGCGATAGCAAAAGCCAGAAGAATGCTGGGCTGCATAGAGAGAGGAATATCGAGTAAGAAAAGGGAAGTGATTATCCCCTTGTACAGGTCCTTGGTGAGGCCTCACCTGGAGTACTGTGTTCAGTTCTGGAGACCGTATCTACAAAGAGACAAGGACAAGATGGAAGCGGTACAGAGAAGGGCGACCAGGAAGGTGGAGGGTCTTCATCGGATGACATACGAGGAGAGATTGAACAATCTAAATATGTACTCCCTGGAGGAAAGGAGGAGCAGGGGTGATATGATTCAGACTTTCAGATACTTGAAAAACGTTAATGATCCAAAGACAACGACAAACCTTTTCCATCGGAAAAAAATCAGCAGAACCAGAGGTCACGAGCTGAGGCTCCAGGGAGGAAGACTAAGAACCAATGTCAGGAAGTATTTCTTCATGGAAAGGGTGGTGGATGCCTGGAATGCCCTTCCGGAGGAAGTGGTGAAGTCTAAAACTGTGAACGACTTCAAAGGGGCGTGGGATAAAAACTGTGGATCCATCAAGTCTAGAGGGCGTGAATAAAGAGGAGGCATTCAAACACTGCACGGAGAGGCAGTAGCCACAGAGGCATTCAAACACTGCACGGAGCGGCAGTAGCCACAGAAGCATTCACGGAGCGGGATGCCAGTGGCCAGTAGTTGGTGTTCCACCTTCACAGAGCGGAAGGATGGAGGGCTGCTATCTCAAAAAATAAAAAAATAAAAACAGGGGTGGGTAAGAGTATGGGGTAAGGGTGTGGCCTGCTTGTTACAGCGGTTGCTACCCCTAATTGAGCTGGACGTTCACTTGGATGCAGTTACGGCGCTGCTCTCTAAATTGGTGGTGGGGTGGAGGGGAATTAGGGCTGGAGGGTACTGGAAGCCAATAGTAACAGGTGGGAGAGAAAAAAAGGGGAAAAAAATGGATAAAGTGCGTAGCTTGCTGGGCAGACTAGATGGGCCTGGAATGCCCTTCCGGAGGAAGTGGTGAAGTCTAAAACTGTGAACGACTTCAAAAGGGCATGGGATAAACACTGTGGATCCATCAAGTCTAGAGGGCGTGAATAAAGAGGAGGCATTCAAACACTGCACGGCGCAGCAGTAGCCACAGAGGCATTCAAACACTGCACGGAGCGGCAGTAGCCACAGAGGCATTCACGGAGCGGGATGCCAGTGGCCAGTAGTTGGTGTTCCACCTTCACAGAGCGGAAGGATGGAGGGCGGCTATCTCCAAAAAAAATTTAAAAAACAAACAAAAAAATAAAAACAGGGGTGGGTAAAAGTATGGGGCAGGGGTGTGGCCTGCTTGTTACAGCGGTTGCTGCCCCTGATTGAGCTGGACGTTCACTTGAATGCAGATACGGCGCTGCTCTCTAAATTGGTGGTGGGGTGGAGGAGAATTAGGGCTGGAGGGTACTGGAAGCCAATAGTAACAGGTGGGAGAGAAAAAAAAGGGGAAAAAAATGGATAAAGTGCGTAGCTTGCTGGGCAGACTGGATGGGCCGTTTGGTCTTCTTCTGCCGTCATTTCTATATGTTTCTATGAGCTGCGAGAAGAGAAAGACATAAAACGTTTAAGGAAAAGATTGAAAATCTTGTTTTTTTATTGAAGCTTTTAAATCATGAGTATTGATTATTTTAGGTGAATAATGTGTATAATATAAGATGTTTGTGTATGTATTTGATGATGAAATCTTATGATTGTATAATATGTGATCCGCACTGAACAGTTTTTGGGAATATAGCGGATTCTAAGATTCAAAATAAATAAGTAAATAAATAAATATGGAGAATTTGAAACTAACTCTCTTGGAATTACATTTTCGTGCATTGATTAATTAAAGACATGCTTTTAAGTTAGCATATGCGGGTAATTTTGTAAAAGCAGTTTTGCTTATCGCCAGCAGATGGCACTATAAGACAGGGAATGAGCAGAGTTCCTGTTCCCTCACAAGACTGTCAGAGGCCGAAGCAATACAGTGCGCTCAGTCGAGCGCACTGTATAACCCGCAGTCGGACGCGGGTTAAATAGGCGCTAATCCACCCCCTAATGCAATAGGGGGATAAGAACATAAGAACACAAGAAAATGCCATACTGGGTCAGACCAAGGGTCCATCAAGCCCAGCATCCTGTTTCCAACAGTGGCCAATCCAGGCCATAAGAACCTGGCAAGTACCCAAAAACTAAGTCTATTCCATGTAACCATTGCTAATGGCAGTGGCTATTCTCTAAGGGGCGGATTTTAAAAGGCACGCGAATAGCCTACTTTTGTTTGCGCTCCAGGCTCCACGCCCCCGGACCGCCCCGGGCCGTAGCCACGCCCCCGTACCCGCCCCCAAACTGCTGCCGACACGCCCCCGAAACGCCGCGACGACCGGACCCGCCCCCGACACGCCCCCCTCGGAGAACCCCGGGACTTACGCAAGTCCCGGGGCTCTGCGCGCACCGGGAGGCCTATGTAAAATAGGCTTCCCGGCGCGCAGGGCCCTGCTCGCGTAAATCCGCCCGGTTTTGGGCGGATTTACGCGAGCAGGGCTCTGAAAATTCGCCCCTAAGTGAACTTAATAGCAGGTAATGGACTTCTCCTCCAAGAACTTATCCAATCCTTTTTTAAACACAGCTATACTAACTGCACGAACCACATTCTCTGGCAACAAATTCCAGAGTTTAATTGTGCATTGAGTAAAAAAGAACTTTCTCCGATTACTTTAAATGTGCCCCATGCTAACTTCATGGAGTGTCCCCTAGTCTTTCTACTATCCGAAAGAGTAAATAACCGATTCACATCTACCCGTTCTAGACCTCTCATGATTTTAAACACCTCTATCATATCCCCCCTCAGTCGTCTCTTCTCCAAGATGAAAAGTCCTAACCTCTTTAGTCTTTCCTCATAGGGGAGTTGTTCCATTCCCCTTATCATTTTGGTAGCCCTTCTCTGTACCTTCTCCATCGCAATTATATCTTTTTTGAGATGCAGCGACCAGAATTGTACACAGTATTCAAGGTGCGGTCTCACCATGGAGCGATACAGAGGCATTATGACATTTTCCGTTTTATTCATCATTCCTTTTCTAATAATTCCCAACATTCTGTTTGCTTTTTTGACTGCCGCAGCACACTGAACTGACGATTTCAATGTGTTATCCACTATGACACCTAGATCTCTTTCTTGGGTTGTAGCACCTAATATGGAACCCAACATCGTGTAATTATAGAATGGGTTATTTTTCCCTATATGCATCACCTTGCACTTATCCACATTAAATTTCATCTGCCATTTGGATGCCCAATTTTCCAGTCTCACAAGGTCTTCCTGCAATTTATCACAATCTGCTTGTGATTTAACTACTCTGAACAATTTTGTGTCATCTGCAAATTTGATTATCTCACTCGTCGTATTTCTTTCCAGATCATTTATAAATATATTGAACAGTAAGGGTCCCAATACAGATCCCTGAGGCACTCCACTGTCCACTCCCTTCCACTGAGAAAATTGTCCATTTAATCCTACTCTCTGTTTCCTGCCTTTTAGCCAGTTTGCAATCCACGAAAGGACATCGCCACCTATCCCATGACTTTTTACTTTTCCTAGAAGCCTCTCATGAGGAACTTTGTCAAACGCCTTCTGAAAATCCAAGTATACTATATCTACCGGTTCACCTTTATCCACATGTTTATTAACTCCTTCAAAAAAGTGAAGCAGATTTGTGAGGCAAGACTTGCCCTGGGTAAAGCCATGCTGACTTTGTTCCATTAAACCATGTCTTTCTATATGTTCTGTGATTTTGATGTTTAGAACACTTTCCACTATTTTTCCTGGCACTGAAGTCAGGCTAACCGGTCTGTAGTTTCCCGGATCGCCCCTGGAGCCCTTTTTAAATATTGGGGTTACATTTGCTATCCTCCAGTCTTCAGGTACAATGGATGATTTTAATGATAAGTTACAAATTTTTACTAATAGGTCTGAAATTTCATTTTTTAGTTCCTTCAGAACTCTGGGGTGTATACCATCCGGTCCAGGTGATTTACTACTCTTCAGTTTGTCAATCAGGCCTACCACATCTTCTAGGTTCACCGTGATTTGATTCAGTCCATCTGAATCATTACCCATGAAAACCTTCTCCATTACGGGTACCTCCCCAACATCCTCTTCAGTAAACACCGAAGCAAAGAAATCATTTAATCTTTCCGCGATGGCCTTATCTTCTCTAAGTGCCCCTTTAACCCCTCGATCATCTAACGGTCCAACTGACTCCCTCACAGGCTTTCTGCTTCGGATATATTTTAAAACGTTTTTACTGTGAGTTTTTGCCTCTACAGCCAACTTCTTTTCAAATTCTCTCTTAGCCTGTCTTATCAATGTCTTACATTTAACTTGCCAATGTTTATGCTTTATCCTATTTTCTTCTGTTGGATCCTTCTTCCAATTTTTGAATGAAGATCTTTTGGCTAAAATAGCTTCTTTCACCTCCCCTTTTAACCATGCCGGTAATCGTTTTGCCTTCTTTCCACCTTTCTTAATGTGTGGAATACATCTGGACTGTGCTTCTAGAATGGTATTTTTTAACAATGACCACGCCTCTTGGACATTTTTTACTTTTGTAGCTGCTCCTTTCAGTTTTTTTCTAACAATTTTTCTCATTTTATCAAAGTTTCCCTTTTGAAAGTTTAGCAGGAGAGCCTTGGATTTGCACACTGTTCCTTTTCCAGTCATTAAATCAAATTTGATCATATTATGATCACTATTGCCAAGCGGCCCCACCACCGTTACCTCTCTCACCAAGTCCTGTGCTCCACTGAGAATTAGATCTAAAATTGCTCCCTCTCTCGTCGGTTCCTGAACCAATTGCTCCATAAAGCTATCATTTATTCCATCCAGGAACGTTATCTCTCTAGCGTGACCCGATGATACATTTACCCAGTCTATATTGGGGTAATTGAAGTCTCCCATTATTACTGCACTACCAATTTGGTTAGCTTCCCTAATTTCTCTTAGCATTTCACTGTCCATCTCACCATCTTGACCAGGTGGACGGTAGTATACCCCTATCACTGTAGTCTTCCCTGATACACAAGGGATTTCTACCCATAAAGATTCAATTTTGTATTTAGTCTCATGCAGGATGTTTATCCTGTTGGACTCTATGCCATCCCAGACATAAAGCGCCACACCTCCTCCTGACTGCTCCTCTCTGTCATTGCGATATAATTTGTACCCCGGTATAGCACTGTCCCATTGGTTATCCTCTTTCCACCATGTCTCTGAGATGCCAATTAAGTCTATGTCATCATTTACTGCTATACATTCTAATTCTCCCATCTTACTTCTTAGACTTCTGGCATTAGCATACAAACATTTCAAAGTTTGTTTTTTGTTTGTATTTTTATTCTGCTTTTTAATTGATAGGGATAAGTTAGAATTTTTTAGCTCAGGTGAGTTTTTAGTTACAGGCACTTGGACTACTTTTCTAATTATTGGAACCTCACTGTCGGGATGCCCTAATTCTAATGCATCATTAGTATCCTTTAAAGATACATCTCTCCGAACCATGCGCTGCTGAGCGACTGTCGGCTTTCCCCTTTGTTCTAGTTTAAAAGCTGCTCTATCTCCTTTTTAAAGGTTAGCGCCAGCAGTCTGGTTCCACCCTGGTTAAGGTGGAGCCCATCCCTTCGGAAGAGACTCCCCCTTCCCCAAAAGGTTCCCCAGTTCCTAACAAAACTGAATCCCTCTTCCTTGCACCATCGTCTCATCCACGCATTGAGACTCCGGAGCTTTGCCTGCCTCTGGTGACCTGCGCGTGGAACAGGGAGCATTTCAGAGAATGCTACCCTGGAGGTTCTGGATTTAATCTTTCTACCTAAGAGCCTAAATTTGGCTTCCAGAACCTCCCTCCCACATTTTCCTATGTCGTTGGTGCCCACGTGTACCACGACAGCCGGCTCCTCCCCAGCACTGTCTAAAATCCTATCTAGGTGACGCGTGAGGTCCGCCACCTTCGCACCAGGTAGGCATATTACCAGGCGATCCTCACGCCCACCCGCCACTCAGCTATCTACATTCCTAATAATCGAATCACCAACTATGACGGCCGACCTAACCCTTCCCTCCTGGGCAGTAGGCCTTGGGGAGATATCCTCAGTGCGAAAGGACAATGCATCACCTAGAGAGCAGGTCCTTGCTACAGGATCCTTTCCTGCTACACCTGGTTGGTGCTCTCCCATTATGAGACCTTCTTCCTCCAAGGCAGCACCAGGGCTGCCAGTCTGAAGTTGGGACTGGACTACTATGTCTCTGAAGGTCTCATCTATATACCTCTCTGTGTCCCTCAGCTCCTCCAGGTCTGCCACTCTAGTCTCCAGAGATCGGACTCGTTCTCTGAGAGCCAGGAGCTCTTTGCATCGCATGCACATGTACAACTTCTCACCGGTGGGTAAAAAATCATACATGTGACACTCGATGCAAAAGACTGGGAAGCCCCCCTCTTGCTGCTGGACTGCTGCCTTCATCTCAATTTTGATCAGTTCCTAGTTAAGTTTTAGGTTGCTATGGGAGTAGGAATGTGTCTAAGTTCCTTTAAATGTATTAGTGAATTCACTATATGTCTGGTAGTGGCCTACTGGGGTCTGATCGAATTCTCAATAAAGTTTTTGTTGATGGGTTGTTTGTTTTTTTTTGTGCAAGTGGCACCTGCCTATAAATTAAGGGATGAGCTTGGGGTGGGTGGGCGAGGGGTGGGAGGGTTGGGAATTACAAACAGTCTAACTTTAGTTAGTCAGCCTGAGTGACTCACAGCTCCCTTGATTAACAAATGTTGTTCCCTATTCAAACCTAATCACACTACCTCAACACCTTTCCAAGGTGAGTAACTGAGCTGAACTATTCAACTTTTTTACTTTGGTATATACTGCTCCTAGCTTATTTCTAGCTTCTGGCTACTTTTTTGTGGGGTTTTTTTTTTTGTGGGGTTTTTTTTGTTTTTCAATACAATGCACTCAGTTATTATTAAATAAAACACTTAGCTCTTTAAAAGTCTGGAGGACACTTTAATAGTCAGGCAGACTTTTAAAAAATAAACACACTACCTAGCTACCTTATTGACTGACTAAAAATACAAACAGTCTAACTTGTGTATTCACTGCCTACCTACTGCTACCTTATTGACTGACTATTTAAAAATGCAAACAGTCTAACTTGTTTATTCACTGCCTGACTATTAAAGGCACAAACACACTAAATAATATTCCCAAATAGTTAACTTTGCCCAATACTTTTAAAAAAGTCAATGTCAATGTCCCAAGCAAAAACTTACTGATTCCTTTCAGCCACCAGCAAGGTGATCCTCTCCTCTCAGTGTTTCCACTGGAATGTGGGTTACTGAGCTCTTTCCTTCTAATTTATAATGTGCTTCTAAGGTAAATTAGTGCAAAACAATCCCTTAGGAGATGTACACTTCAGTTAGATTTCCTGAGTGACCTTTCAGTTAGATTTCCTGCGTGACCTTTCAGTTAGATTTCCTGAGTGACTCACTGCTGTGCTGATTAACAAAGAATAGCACCTATTCACAAACACACAATAGTACCTATTCACAAAACACACAATCTTCACACTTAGTTAGTCAGCCTGAGTGACTCACAGCTCCCTTGATTAACAAATGTTGTTCCCTATTCAAACCTAATCACACTACCTCAACACCTTTCCAAGGTGAGTAACTGAGCTGAACTATTCAACTTTTTTACTTTGGTATATACTGCTCCTAGCTTATTTCTAGCTTCTGGCTACTTTTTTGTGGGGTTTTTTTTTTGTGGGGTTTTTTTTGTTTTTCAATACAATGCACTCAGTTATTATTAAATAAAACACTTAGCTCTTTAAAAGTCTGGAGGACACTTTAATAGTCAGGCAGACTTTTAAAAAATAAACACACTACCTAGCTACCTTATTGACTGACTAAAAATACAAACAGTCTAACTTGTGTATTTACTGCCTACCTACTGCTACCTTATTGACTGACTATTTAAAAATGCAAACAGTCTAACTTGTTTATTCACTGCCTGACTATTAAAGGCACAAACACACTAAATAATATTCCCAAATAGTTAACTTTGCCCAATACTTTTAAAAAAGTCAATGTCAATGTCCCAAGCAAAAACTTACTGATTCCTTTCAGCCACCAGCAAGGTGATCCTCTCCTCTCAGTGTTTCCACTGGAATGTGGGTTACTGAGCTCTTTCCTTCTAATTTATAATGTGCTTCTAAGGTAAATTAGTGCAAAACAATCCCTTAGGAGATGTACACTTCAGTTAGATTTCCTGAGTGACCTTTCAGTTAGATTTCCTGCGTGACCTTTCAGTTAGATTTCCTGAGTGACTCACTGCTGTGCTGATTAACAAAGAATAGCACCTATTCACAAACACACAATAGTACCTATTCACAAAACACACAATCTTCACACTTAGTTAGTCAGCCTGAGTGACTCACAGCTCCCTTGATTAACAAATGTTGTTCCCTATTCAAACCTAATCACACTACCTCAACACCTTTCCAAGGTGAGTAACTGAGCTGAACTATTCAACTTTTTTACTTTGGTATATACTGCTCCTAGCTTATTTCTAGCTTCTGGCTACTTTTTTGTGGGGTTTTTTTTTTGTGGGGTTTTTTTTGTTTTTCAATACAATGCACTCAGTTATTATTAAATAAAACACTTAGCTCTTTAAAAGTCTGGAGGACACTTTAATAGTCAGGCAGACTTTTAAAAAATAAACACACTACCTAACTACCTTATTGACTGACTAAAAATACAAACAGTCTAACTTGTGTATTTACTGCCTACCTACTGCTACCTTATTGACTGACTATTTAAAAATGCAAACAGTCTAACTTGTTTATTCACTGCCTGACTATTAAAGGCACAAACACACTAAATAATATTCCCAAATAGTTAACTTTGCCCAATACTTTAAAAAAAGTCAATGTCAATGTCCCAAGCAAAAACTTACTGATTCCTTTCAGCCACCAGCAAGGTGATCCTCTCCTCTCAGTGTTTCCACTGGAATGTGGGTTACTGAGCTCTTTCCTTCTAATTTATAATGTGCTTCTAAGGTAAATTAGTGCAAAACAATCCCTTAGGAGATGTACACTTCAGTTAGATTTCCTGAGTGACCTTTCAGTTAGATTTCCTGCGTGACCTTTCAGTTAGATTTCCTGAGTGACTCACTGCTGTGCTGATTAACAAAGAATAGCACCTATTCACAAACACACAATAGTACCTATTCACAAAACACACAATCTTCACACTTAGTTAGTCAGCCTGAGTGACTCACAGCTCCCTTGATTAACAAATGTTGTTCCCTATTCAAACCTAATCACACTACCTCAACACCTTTCCAAGGTGAGTAACTGAGCTGAACTATTCAACTTTTTTACTTTGGTATATACTGCTCCTAGCTTATTTCTAGCTTCTGGCTACTTTTTTGTGGGGTTTTTTTTTTGTGGGGTTTTTTTTTGTTTTTCAATACAATGCACTCAGTTATTATTAAATAAAACACTTAGCTCTTTAAAAGTCTGGAGGACACTTTAATAGTCAGGCAGACTTTTAAAAAATAAACACACTACCTAGCTACCTTATTGACTGACTAAAAATACAAACAGTCTAACTTGTGTATTCACTGCCTACCTACTGCTACCTTATTGACTGACTATTTAAAAATGCAAACAGTCTAACTTGTTTATTCACTGCCTGACTATTAAAGGCACAAACACACTAAATAATATTCCCAAATAGTTAACTTTGCCCAATACTTTTAAAAAAGTCAATGTCAATGTCCCAAGCAAAAACTTACTGATTCCTTTCAGCCACCAGCAAGGTGATCCTCTCCTCTCAGTGTTTCCACTGGAATGTGGGTTACTGAGCTCTTTCCTTCTAATTTATAATGTGCTTCTAAGGTAAATTAGTGCAAAACAATCCCTTAGGAGATGTACACTTCAGTTAGATTTCCTGAGTGACCTTTCAGTTAGATTTCCTGCGTGACCTTTCAGTTAGATTTCCTGAGTGACTCACTGCTGTGCTGATTAACAAAGAATAGCACCTATTCACAAACACACAATAGTACCTATTCACAAAACACACAATCTTCACACTTAGTTAGTCAGCCTGAGTGACTCACAGCTCCCTTGATTAACAAATGTTGTTCCCTATTCAAACCTAATCACACTACCTCAACACCTTTCCAAGGTGAGTAACTGAGCTGAACTATTCAACTTTTTTACTTTGGTATATACTGCTCCTAGCTTATTTCTAGCTTCTGGCTACTTTTTTGTGGGGTTTTTTTTTTGTGGGGTTTTTTTTGTTTTTCAATACAATGCACTCAGTTATTATTAAATAAAACACTTAGCTCTTTAAAAGTCTGGAGGACACTTTAATAGTCAGGCAGACTTTTAAAAAATAAACACACTACCTAGCTACCTTATTGACTGACTAAAAATACAAACAGTCTAACTTGTGTATTCACTGCCTACCTACTGCTACCTTATTGACTGACTATTTAAAAATGCAAACAGTCTAACTTGTTTATTCACTGCCTGACTATTAAAGGCACAAACACACTAAATAATATTCCCAAATAGTTAACTTTGCCCAATACTTTTAAAAAAGTCAATGTCAATGTCCCAAGCAAAAACTTACTGATTCCTTTCAGCCACCAGCAAGGTGATCCTCTCCTCTCAGTGTTTCCACTGGAATGTGGGTTACTGAGCTCTTTCCTTCTAATTTATAATGTGCTTCTAAGGTAAATTAGTGCAAAACAATCCCTTAGGAGATGTACACTTCAGTTAGATTTCCTGAGTGACCTTTCAGTTAGATTTCCTGCGTGACCTTTCAGTTAGATTTCCTGAGTGACTCACTGCTGTGCTGATTAACAAAGAATAGCACCTATTCACAAACACACAATAGTACCTATTCACAAAACACACAATCTTCACACTTAGTTAGTCAGCCTGAGTGACTCACAGCTCCCTTGATTAACAAATGTTGTTCCCTATTCAAACCTAATCACACTACCTCAACACCTTTCCAAGGTGAGTAACTGAGCTGAACTATTCAACTTTTTTACTTTGGTATATACTGCTCCTAGCTTATTTCTAGCTTCTGGCTACTTTTTTGTGGGGTTTTTTTTTTTGTGGGGTTTTTTTTGTTTTTCAATACAATGCACTCAGTTATTATTAAATAAAACACTTAGCTCTTTAAAAGTCTGGAGGACACTTTAATAGTCAGGCAGACTTTTAAAAAATAAACACACTACCTAGCTACCTTATTGACTGACTAAAAATACAAACAGTCTAACTTGTGTATTCACTGCCTACCTACTGCTACCTTATTGACTGACTATTTAAAAATGCAAACAGTCTAACTTGTTTATTCACTGCCTGACTATTAAAGGCACAAACACACTAAATAATATTCCCAAATAGTTAACTTTGCCCAATACTTTTAAAAAAGTCAATGTCAATGTCCCAAGCAAAAACTTACTGATTCCTTTCAGCCACCAGCAAGGTGATCCTCTCCTCTCAGTGTTTCCACTGGAATGTGGGTTACTGAGCTCTTTCCTTCTAATTTATAATGTGCTTCTAAGGTAAATTAGTGCAAAACAATCCCTTAGGAGATGTACACTTCAGTTAGATTTCCTGAGTGACCTTTCAGTTAGATTTCCTGCGTGACCTTTCAGTTAGATTTCCTGAGTGACTCACTGCTGTGCTGATTAACAAAGAATAGCACCTATTCACAAACACACAATAGTACCTATTCACAAAACACACAATCTTCACACTTAGTTAGTCAGCCTGAGTGACTCACAGCTCCCTTGATTAACAAATGTTGTTCCCTATTCAAACCTAATCACACTACCTCAACACCTTTCCAAGGTGAGTAACTGAGCTGAACTATTCAACTTTTTTACTTTGGTATATACTGCTCCTAGCTTATTTCTAGCTTCTGGCTACTTTTTTGTGGGGTTTTTTTTGTTTTTCAATACAATGCACTCAGTTATTATTAAATAAAACACTTAGCTCTTTAAAAGTCTGGAGGACACTTTAATAGTCAGGCAGACTTTTAAAAAATAAACACACTACCTAGCTACCTTATTGACTGACTAAAAATACAAACAGTCTAACTTGTGTATTCACTGCCTACCTACTGCTACCTTATTGACTGACTATTTAAAAATGCAAACAGTCTAACTTGTTTATTCACTGCCTGACTATTAAAGGCACAAACACACTAAATAATATTCCCAAATAGTTAACTTTGCCCAATACTTTTAAAAAAGTCAATGTCAATGTCCCAAGCAAAAACTTACTGATTCCTTTCAGCCACCAGCAAGGTGATCCTCTCCTCTCAGTGTTTCCACTGGAATGTGGGTTACTGAGCTCTTTCCTTCTAATTTATAATGTGCTTCTAAGGTAAATTAGTGCAAAACAATCCCTTAGGAGATGTACACTTCAGTTAGATTTCCTGAGTGACCTTTCAGTTAGATTTCCTGCGTGACCTTTCAGTTAGATTTCCTGAGTGACTCACTGCTGTGCTGATTAACAAAGAATAGCACCTATTCACAAACACACAATAGTACCTATTCACAAAACACACAATCTTCACACTTAGTTAGTCAGCCTGAGTGACTCACAGCTCCCTTGATTAACAAATGTTGTTCCCTATTCAAACCTAATCACACTACCCCAACACCTTTCCAAGGTGAGTAACTGAGCTGAACTATTCAACTTTTTTACTTTGGTATATACTGCTCCTAGCTTATTTCTAGCTTCTGGCTACTTTTTTGTGGGGTTTTTTTTTGTTTTTCAATACAATGCACTCAGTTATTATTAAATAAAACACTTAGCTCTTTAAAAGTCTGGAGGACACTTTAATAGTCAGGCAGACTTTTAAAAAATAAACACACTACCTAGCTACCTTATTGACTGACTAAAAATACAAACAGTCTAACTTGTGTATTCACTGCCTACCTACTGCTACCTTATTGACTGACTATTTAAAAATGCAAACAGTCTAACTTGTTTATTCACTGCCTGACTATTAAAGGCACAAACACACTAAATAATATTCCCAAATAGTTAACTTTGCCCAATACTTTTAAAAAAGTCAATGTCAATGTCCCAAGCAAAAACTTACTGATTCCTTTCAGCCACCAGCAAGGTGATCCTCTCCTCTCAGTGTTTCCACTGGAATGTGGGTTACTGAGCTCTTTCCTTCTAATTTATAATGTGCTTCTAAGGTAAATTAGTGCAAAACAATCCCTTAGGAGATGTACACTTCAGTTAGATTTCCTGAGTGACCTTTCAGTTAGATTTCCTGCGTGACCTTTCAGTTAGATTTCCTGAGTGACTCACTGCTGTGCTGATTAACAAAGAATAGCACCTATTCACAAACACACAATAGTACCTATTCACAAAACACACAATCTTCACACTTAGTTAGTCAGCCTGAGTGACTCACAGCTCCCTTGATTAACAAATGTTGTTCCCTATTCAAACCTAATCACACTACCTCAACACCTTTCCAAGGTGAGTAACTGAGCTGAACTATTCAACTTTTTTACTTTGGTATATACTGCTCCTAGCTTATTTCTAGCTTCTGGCTACTTTTTTGTGGGTTTTTTTTTTGTGGGGTTTTTTTTTGTTTTTCAATACAATGCACTCAGTTATTATTAAATAAAACACTTAGCTCTTTAAAAGTCTGGAGGACACTTTAATAGTCAGGCAGACTTTTAAAAAATAAACACACTACCTAGCTACCTTATTGACTGACTAAAAATACAAACAGTCTAACTTGTGTATTCACTGCCTACCTACTGCTACCTTATTGACTGACTATTTAAAAATGCAAACAGTCTAACTTGTTTATTCACTGCCTGACTATTAAAGGCACAAACACACTAAATAATATTCCCAAATAGTTAACTTTGCCCAATACTTTTAAAAAAGTCAATGTCAATGTCCCAAGCAAAAACTTACTGATTCCTTTCAGCCACCAGCAAGGTGATCCTCTCCTCTCAGTGTTTCCACTGGAATGTGGGTTACTGAGCTCTTTCCTTCTAATTTATAATGTGCTTCTAAGGTAAATTAGTGCAAAACAATCCCTTAGGAGATGTACACTTCAGTTAGATTTCCTGAGTGACCTTTCAGTTAGATTTCCTGCGTGACCTTTCAGTTAGATTTCCTGAGTGACTCACTGCTGTGCTGATTAACAAAGAATAGCACCTATTCACAAACACACAATAGTACCTATTCACAAAACACACAATCTTCACACTTAGTTAGTCAGCCTGAGTGACTCACAGCTCCTTTGATTAACAAATGTTGTTCCCTATTCAAACCTAATCACACTACTCAACACCTTTCCAAGGTGAGTAACTGAGCTGAACTATTCAACTTTTTTACTTTGGTATATACTGCTCCTAGCTTATTTCTAGCTTCTGGCTAATTTTTTGTGGGGTTTTTTTTTTTTGTGGTTTTTTTTTTGTTTTTCAATACCCTCACGAGATTTCCGGACCTCGCTGAACGACCTCCTGCAGTCGATCTCCTGCTGGCGCCATTTTCCGTACGGACAATGGCGCCGGCCATACGTGTATGGCCGGTGCCATTTTCCGTACGGAAAACGATTCGCGGCAGGAAATCGCTCCTTGACTCCCGCTGGACCCCCAGGAACTTTTGGCCAGCTTGGGGGGGCCTCCTGACCCCCACAAGACTTGCCAAAAGTCCAGCGGGGGGTCCGGAACGACCTCTTGCGTCGAATCGTTTTCGTCTATGGCCGCCGCCATTTGCGGCGGCCATTTTGAAAAATGGCGCCGGCTGAAGACCTCACGATCTAGTGTGCCGGTTTTCGTGCTCTCCCCCTTCCCCCGATTTAGCCACGGACCGCCGCTACGGAGGACTCCCAGGTAATTTAATGCATTTGGGGGGGGGTTCGGGAGGGTGGGGGATTTAATTTAAAGGGTCGGGGGTGGGTTTTAGGGGGTTTTAGTGTGCCGGTTTTCCTGCCCTCCCCCTTCCCCCGATTTACGATTTTTTGACGATAAATCGTGGGAATTGGTATTGTATCGTGGCCCTAACAATTTTTGACGATTTAAAATATATCGGACGATATTTTAAATCGTCAAAAAACGATTCACATCCCTAGTATTCACTGCCTACCTACTGCTACCTTATTGACTGTCTATTTAAAAATGCAAACAGTCTAACTTGTTTATTCACTGCCTGACTATTAAAGGCACAAACACACAAACACACTAAATAATATTCCCAAATAGTTAACTTTGCCCAATACTTTTAAAAAAGTCAATGTCAATGTCCCAAGCAAAAACTTACTGATTCCTTTCAGCCACCAGCAAGGTGATCCTCTCCTCTCAGTGTTTCCACTGGAATGTGGGTTACTGAGCTCTTTCCTTCTAATTTATAATGTGCTTCTAAAGTAAATTAGTGCAAAACAATCCCTTAGGAGATGTACACTTCAGTTAGATTTCCTGAGTGACGTTTCAGTTAGATTTCCTGCATGACCTTTCAGTTAGATTTCCTGCTTGACCTTTCAGTTAGATTTCCTGAGTGACTCACTGCTGTGCTGATTAACAAAGAATAGCACCTATTCACAAACACACAATAGTACCTATTCACAAAACACACAATCTTCACACTTAGTTAGTCAGCCTGAGTGACTCACAGCTCCCTTGATTAACAAATGTTGTTCCCTATTCAAACCTAATCACACTACCTCAACACCTTTCCAAGGTGAGTAACTGAGCTGAACTATTCAACTTTTTTACTTTGGTATATACTGCTCCTAGCTTATTTCTAGCTTCTGGCTACTTTTTTGTGGGTTGTTTTTTTTTTGTGGTTTTTTTTTTTGTTTTTCAATACAATGCACTCAGTTATTATTAAATAAAACACTTAGCTCTTTAAAATTCTGGAGGACACTTTAATAGTCAGGCAGACTTTTAAAAAATAAACACACTACCTAGCTACCTTATTGACTGACTAAAAATACAAACAGTCTAACTTGTGTATTCACTGCCTACCTACTGCTACCTTATTGACTGACTATTTAAAAATGCAAACAGTCTAACTTGTTTATTCACTGCCTGACTATTAAAGGCACAAACACACAAACACACTAAATAATATTCCCAAATAGTTAACTTTGCCCAATACTTTAAAAAAAGTCAATGTCAATGTCCCAAGCAAAAACTTACTGATTCCTTTCAGCCACCAGCAAGGTGATCCTCTCCTCTCAGTGTTTCCACTGGAATGCACCTATTTAACGTGCATCTGACGCGGAGTGAATGCGAGAGCGCTCATCACATGCAAATGCATGTGAATGAAGCTATTACTCATTCACTCCACATAAAAAAAAAAGTGTGCATCTCAGACGCACATTTAGCTCTCAGCTATTAATGCCTGCCTGGAGCAGGCGTTAATAGCTGAGCGCATGTAAAAGAAGTACAGAAAAGCAGATAAACTCGGAGTCCGTTTTCATTACTGGCAGACGGTTGGTTATGAAAACCGATGCCAAGTTTGCCGGCATCGGATTTTGTAACTGGCAGCCACTGCCGGTTCGTGTTAGCAAGGAGGCGCCCCTAGCGCCACCATGCTAGCGTGACTCCCTAATTTGCAGGAGTCATGTGCGCATTAAGAAAGTGAGCGCTGACTTTTCAGTGCCCGCTTTCCGTGTTTTTTATAGCATCGGCCCCTCTGAAATGTCATCATGATTTAACCTTAAAAATCTGAACACTGTCTCTAATTTTGTGTATTTGTATAATTTCTGTGGTGTGGAAGACAGTGGGCCTTGGAGCTGATGGATGATCCAGAGGGGCCCCTGAAGTTTCATGTGGTTCCTGAACCTCGGATTGGAAATACTTGTCCAGGTAGGACGGAATATCAATTATTTTAAATAAATAAATATTTCTGATATATTTTCCAGCTTTGAATATAATGGGAAAATGTAACAAACAAATATGCTTTTAAACTTGTACAGCTGACATCTGGAAGATCTCCATCACTAGTGCAGATGAGAACAGCTGAGCAGACTGGATGGGCCATTTGGTCTTAATTTGCCATCATCTAGTATTGGGGTGAACAATCCTGGGGGCAGGATTTGAACAACCTTGAAGGAGATGCTCATTGACTGCCTGAACAAGGAAGAAAAAATAGCTATGCTGTTGATTCTCAGTGCTGTAGAGGCAGTGCAAGCTCAGGAGGGAGGGAGCTGCCAGAATGTAGTGACATCATTCTATGTATCTCATGGCTTAGCTATGCATCTCTTTAAGAACATAAGAAATTGCCATACTGGGTCAGATCAAGGGTCCATCAAGCCCAGCATCCTTTTTCCAATAGTGGCCAATCCAGGCCACTGGCAAGTACCCAAACACTAAATAGATCCCATGCGTTTGATGCCAGTAATAGCAGTGGCCTTTTTCTAAGTCAACTTGATTAATAGCAGTAAATGGACTTCTCCTCCAAGAACTTATCCAACCCTTTTTTAAACCCAGCTACACTAACTGTACTAACCACATCCCCTGGCAACAAATTCCAGAGTTTAATTGTGCATTGAGTGAAAAAGAATTTTCTCCAATTAGTTTTAAATGTGCTACATGCTAACTTCATGGAGTGCCCCCTAATCCTATTATCCGAAAGAATAAATAGCCGATTCACATTAATCCGTTCTAGACCTCTCATGATTTTAAACACCTCTATCATATCCCCCCTCGGCCATCTCTTCTCCAAGCTGAAAAGTCCTAACCTCTTTAGTCTATCCTCATAGGGGAGCTGTTCCATTCCCTTTATCATTTTGGTCGCCCTTCTCTGTACCTTCTCCATCGCAACTATATCTTTTTTGAAATGCGGCGACCAGAATTGTACACAGTATTCAAGGTGCGATCTCACCATGGAGCGATAAAGAGGCATTATGACATTTTCCATTTTATTCATCATTCCCTTTCTAATAATTCCCAACATTCTGTTTGCTTTTTTGTCTGCCGCAGCACACTGAACCGATGATTTCAATGTGTTTTCCATTATGACACCTAGATCTCTTTCTTGAGTGGTAGCTCCTAATATGGAACCTAACATTGTGTAAATATAGCATGGGTTATTTTTCCCTAGATGTATCAATTTGCACTTATCCACATTAAATTTCATCTGCCATTTGGATGCCCAATTTTCCAGTCTCAGAAGGTCTTCCTGCAATTTATCACAATCTGCTTGTGATTTAACTACTCTGAACAATTTTGTATCATCTGAAAATTTGATTACCTCACTTGATGTATTTCTTTCCAGATCATTTATAAATATATTGAAAAGTACGGGTCCCAATACAGATCCCAACGGCAACCTCTTCTCCAGACATCTAGTACTTCTTGAACCCAATAGGTAGTATTGGTCTCAGTGGAAACTGGAAATGGCACAGGAGTTCTACGTGATGGTCAAGAGAGTATCACTGACTTGAGCAGAGACACATGGAAAGAATTGTGTATACCCAAAGTGGGTGGTAACCGAAATTGATTGGTGACTGGTCCAATATACTGGGTCACAGGGAAAGGGCCAATGTATCTAGGAGCAAACCTTTGATAAGGTAGTTAGAACCGGATGTAACGGGTGCTCAACCAGACCTTTTGGCCTGGCTGGAATTCTGGAGCCGGGCAATGATGTGAGTTGGCGGCTTTCTTGGCTTGACAAAGACATTGATTCGTTCAATTCCAGAAGGCTTGATGAGCATCGGCAGTGGTCTGAGCTGCCGGGGAAGGCACTGACAATGGAACTGGTAAGGGGAGCCGCGGTTGTTTGCCGTAGACTGTGGAGAAGGGTGAAGCTCCAGTTGCTGCTACCACATGGGAATTGTGTGAGAATTCTGCCCATGGTAAGAGCTCTGCCCAATTATATTGTTGATCATTGGAGTAAGTTCTTCAGAGAGTGATTGGTATGCTCTGCCTGGCCGTTGGCTTGTGAATGATATGCAGTCATCAGGCTTATGTTTATGCCAAATTTCCTGCAGAGGGAGAGCCAGTAGCGAGCGATGAATTGAGGTCCTCTGAGGTGATATCTGTGGGCAAGCCATGGAGACGAAACACGTGTTGGAAGAAGAGACATGCGAGCTCCGGGGCTGAGGGCAAGGCAGGCAGAGGCACAAAATGGGCCATCTTGGAGAAACGGTCTATGATGACCCAGCTTACAGTGTTTCTCCTAGATAGCGGTAAGTCTACGACAAAATCCATAGAAAGATGAGTCCATGGCTCTTCAGGTGTAGGCAACAGCTGGAGAAGGCCCCAAGGATGGTCAACTGGAGGCTTCTCCTGGGCACAGGTGATACATGAATCTACATAGGCATGGGTGTCAGAAACCATGGTGGGCCACCAGTAAAAACATTGTAGTAGCCCTAAGATCCAGGCATGTCCAGGGTGACCAATAAGTTTGGAGTCGTGCACCCAGCGTAGGACCCTCTCTCATAGCAGACGAGGCACAATGGTTTTCCCGGCTGGAACTGTGAAGATGGCAGAAAGGCAAATGCAAGCAGGATCAATTATATGGCTGGGTTCTTCTTGAATGCCATCAGGGTCAAATGAATGAGACCGAGCGTCCATTCAGAGATTCTTCTCCACCGGATGGTATCGGAGCTTGAAATCAAATCGAGAGAATAAAGCCCAGCGGGCCTGGGGAGCATTGAGACACTGGGCATGCCGAAGGTGTTCGAGATTCTTGTGGTTGGTATAGATGGTAAATTTCTGCTGAGCGCCCTCCAAGGGGCACCACTCCCCGAGGGCAAGCTTAATGGCCAGCAATTCCCAGTCTCCAATGCTGTAGTTCTGTTCTGTACTGGAGAACATGGGAAAAGAAGGAACAAGGGAGGAGAGTCCCTCGAGTGGAGTGTTGACTTAGAACCTTGACGACGAAGGGGCGACTTGGATCCGGGTGGCGCAGACAAGGTCCGGAAAAGAAGGCATTCTTAAGGTTTTGGAAGGTAAATGCTGAGTGCCCTCCAACCAGGGGCGCCACTCCTCGAGGGCAAGCTTAATGGCCAGCAATTCCTGGTCTCCAGTGCTGTAGTTCTGTTCTGTACTAGAGAACTTATGGGAAAAGAAGGAACAAGGGAGGAGAGTCCCTCAAGTGGAGTATTGACTTAGAACCTCGACAACGAAGGGTTGACTTGGATCTAGGTGGCATAGACAAGGTCCAGAAAAGAAGATGTTCTTAAGGTTTTGGAAGGCAGCCAAGGCTTCAGGGGACCGATTTCTTGTATCGCTGCCCTTCCTAGTCATGGCTGTGAGGGGTGTGGCCAACACTGAGTAATTTGCTATGAAATGACGGTAGTAGTTGGTGAATCCGAGAAATCTTTGGAGTGCCCGTAGGCTTGCTGATTTAGGCCAGTCGCAGATACCCTTTAACTTACTAGGGTCCATGGTAAATCCTTGTTGGGAGATGATGTAACCCAAGAAAGGCAAACTGGACTTCTCGAATAAACATTTATCCAATTTGGCAAACATGTAGTTTTCGCGAAGCTGTTGGAGCACAGTGTGGACATCAGCCCGATAGGTCTCCAGGTCCTTTGAGAAGATAAGGATATCATCCAGATACGTGACGACCTTAGTGTATAAAAGGCCACGAAAGATCTCGTTGATCATCCATTGAAATACTGCAGGGGCACTGCAGAGTCCGAAAGGCATGACGAGGTATTCATAATGCCAGTCTCTTGTGTTAAATGCTGTTTTCCAAACCTCCTCTGGGCGAATACAGCTTGGTAAAGATGGTAGTGCCCTGTAGGCGGTCAAACAATTCGGAGATCAAGGGTAACGGGGGTCTGTCTTTATGGGTGATTGCAATTAGGCCATGGTAATCGATACAAGGTATTAATGACCCATCCTTCTTCTTGACGAAGAAAAAACCTGCTCCTGCAGATGAGGTGGATGGTTGGCTAAACCCCTTGGCTAGGTTTTCATGAATGTATTTGGTCATGGCTCGGGTTTCAGGCAGAGCAAAGGATAAGTCCTACCCCTGGGAGGGGTAGTACCCGGTATCAGGTCAATTGGACAATTGAACTTACGCAGGGGTGGAAGAATATCTGCTTTCTGCTTAGAAAAAACGTCCTTGAAGTCCCCATAGGGAGACGGAAGACCAGAAATTGCTACTGCAAGGGGGATCGCAGATGAAGGCTCCACCTTCTTCAGGCATTGTTGGCGACAAGCAGAGCTCCACTCGGTGAGTTGCAGAGATCCCCAATCAAACTGGGGGGAGTGGTGCTGGAGCTACGGCACCCCAAGACTATAGGATTAAAGGATTTCTCCAACACAAGAAGTTCGATCTCCTCCTCATGGAGAGCGCTGGTGAGTAGCCGAACAGGTGCTGTAATCTGAGAGATCCGTCCAGGTAGCGGTTCACCAAGGATGGAGGTGATCCGCAGAGGGACTTCTAGGGCATGAGTAGGTATGCCTAAAAGGTGTACCAGGTCCTTCAAGATAAAACTTCCACCTGCTCCAGAGTCAACCAGAGTCATGGTTTGGAATGAATGGGAGTCCCAGGTTAGCATAACTGGCAATGATAATTGAGGGGCCGGAGTAGTAGTGCCCAAGTTCAGCACCCCAACCGAACTTAGGTCCGGGATAAGGCACCCACGACCCAGCTGCATAGGTTCCTCCAACTTGACGGTAGATTGAATCCCACTACTAGTGGGCTTCATGGTAGAAGAAGAGTGGGATCACTCCATAGCAACACGTCAGGGTGTCCAAACTTCAATGTGACGTTAGTGGATCAATCCGGTGATCAATCCGGCTGTTGTGTCCATCGGTGCACAATGCCCTCTCTCCGCCCTCCTTACCGCTCTGGCGCCTCCCTCTCCGACCGCGGGAAGATTGGCTGCTGCGGTGTTCTTCTGCCTCAAGTCTTCGGGCGTTCCCGGACTGGCTCGATGCTGCTATCCGCCATGTTCCTGGAGGCCTAGGGGCATGCACGCGGCGTGGCCCCAACTGAAGTACCGGCAATGGCGCGAACCTCGGGGGCATCCCCCGAAGATGACATCACCCGCGACGGATATTTAAGGTCTCAGTATTTACTAACACCGAGTTAGTAAAGGGTTTCGCTACCTATGCTACTTTGCCTCCTCGGACTTACCAGAGGTACCCGCTCCTCGGGGGCCTTGCTCTCTCCTTTGTTTTCAGGTGACAGTCTGGAATCGGTACTCGCTCCTCGAGGGCCCTTGTTCCCAGACTTGTTTCATATACTCTTCTGCCTGGAAGTCATCACTACCAACTATATCAGCTACATCAGTGAGTTACCTTCATTCTCTGAGCTTTCCCTGGAACCAGGTACTCGCTCCTCGAGGGCCTATACATTCCAGCGCCTAGACTTTATTGGGACATTGTGTGAGTGTTACCATCTGCATACCCTGCCTACTCACTATATCTCAGTTTCTCTACAGCTCAGCCTCCAGGGATCGCTGTTCCAGTATCTTAGGGACTACAGCCCAGCCGGGCTTTCCAGCTCACTACTGCCATCTCTGGTAGTTCAATATATTGTTTAATAAAAGAACTAGTGTGTCTCTGTCTCCAAATTCTGAGCCTGACTGGTGGTCCCTCTCGGGATCTTCCCCCCCCCCCCCCCCCCCCCCCGGGGCCATGGTCATCTGCCACCGGCCCACTCACGACTATAACATACTGCTAGCTCCCTAGCAGATTCTGAACACTGGCCTGTCAAGTCGATTAAATCCTCCAGAGAGCACGGGAGTTCTCAAGCTGCGAGTTCATCTTTCAGTTGGGATGAAAGACCGTCCAAGTAAATAGCTCAAAGACAATCCTCTTGCCACGGCAATTCAGTGGCTAGAGTCCGAAACTCTCTGACCCTCTCGTAAGCATAAGAGATGGGTACTGGCCACTGCCTGCCTGCCAGGATCATCGAAGGTCCGACAGAAGATGGTCACAAAGCATGACAGTTCTTGCAGGAGAGATTCTGAATGCTCCCATAAGGGAGAAGGCCACGCCAAAGCCTTGCCTTCTAAATGAGAAAGAATAAAAGTCACTTTTGTCAGTTCATCCTGAAAGATGGAAGGCTGCAGAGCAAACTGCATATAGCACTGGTTAACAAACCCTCTGCAGAGACGAGGGTCCCTGTTAAAACGGGGTGGAGCGGGTAGGGCCAGCAAAGCCCTGGTGGGTGAGGCTGCAGGCGGAGGGCTGATAAGTGCAGACGTTGGAGCTGTGGCACTTGCGTGAGTATCCAGCCAAGCATGGAGATGTTCGACAGAGGAGGCCAATGCCTCTAGGAACTGCTGTTCTTATATCTTCAAGGGCGGAAGGCTCTGCCAAATCTATGGCCTTGGCAATCTGTTGCACTGATGGTGGACCCATAGCCCGAGGTGGGGTTGACGCTACCTGCAGGGCAAGTCCTATGGGTCCCTACCGTCGGTTGGTGAAGCAGGCTAGTAAATGGAGGCTGACTGGAGCTTCGCCAGTACCAGCCCACGTTCCCCTTAGGTTGAGCCCTTGGGTACCGGGGCTGGCTGGACTGAGGCAGGCCTCCGTATGACGACTCCCAGTTGATGTACACAAAAGTATGCCAGGAACCAGCAGAGGTATTGGAGGGCCGAGGACGGTCCGGACGAGTCAGGGTTTCAAAGACCCAGATGTCAACAGGATCAGAGGAGAGCAGGGCACGTCCAGGTAAAGATAGGCCAAAGCCTGAGAGACCAGGTCTGTAGGATACAAGGAGAGTCCAAAGCAAGCTGGAGTCAGGGCAGGCAGCAGGAAGGCACAGTACTGGAAGCAGAGCTGAGGTCAGAGCCAGGAGATCAGATCAAGCGTAGTCCAGACGAAGCAGGGGTCAATACCAGAGAATCAGTTCAGGCGTAGTCCAGATGAAGCAGGGGTTAATACCAGAGAATCAGTCCAAGCATACGAGGGGCAGACGAAGGAACAAACAGGAACAGGAACCAGGAACAAGCAACGAGCACACGAGTAATCATGGAGACCTGTTGCCAAGGCAGGGAACAAGTGGCTGGGCCCTGCCTTTTATAAAGAGGCCCAGCGATGTCATCATCCGGGGCCGCGGGCTACTTTCCCACTGCGGCCCCTTTAAGGTGTGTGAGTCGCGCCCACATGTGCCTAAGTCACAGCCCAGAGGAAGCAGGGCGGCGGCGTCACTCCACTACCCATGCGGGGAGACCCGCTAGGTGCAAGGAGGAACCGTCAGGAGTCAGAAGCAGTAGAGGTGGCTGCAGGAGCTCGGGGACGGAGGCAGCTGCCCACCGCTGCGAGCAAAGGTGAACCAGAGCTAGCAGCTGGATTTCTGGGGTGAGTAGGCCCAGGTGTGGGCCTAGCATGGCCAGGACACATAACAGTATGTAAGCATGTGATTGAGAGTCTGTATGTGTAAGTGTGTGATTGAATGCCTGTGTGTGAGAGATAGAGCATGAATATGTGTGTAATTGAAAACCTGTGTGAAAGAGAGTATGACTCCAGCTCCCCTATGTTCCACCCAAGCTATCAGCATTTTAAGTCCAGGTGGAGGACCTATTTCACTGGGGCAGGGGGAGCAGTGGGGGGACCGTGTGGCAACAAACCTGCGTGTGCTTGGCAAAACATTGGTTGAGAACCGCTGCTCCAGACCATAAAATAAATAAATTAATAAATGATTGAGATATTTTGATTTCCAGTCACCCAGAAATTGTCACAGACCTAGGGGAAGGAGGCTGCACAAACATTATCTTCTTTTTTCTCCCCTTCACACACATAGTTGCTCTTTTTCTCTCATTCACATGCAGGTTCTCTCGCTCTCATGCACATGCAGGCTCTTATATGTACATGCAGGTGCTCTCTCTCTCTCGCACACATATGCAGGCTGTTTATCTTACACATACAGACGCTCACCTGCACTTCCTAAACCAGATTGCCATCTTCCTGCAGGTGAGGGTGGGAACCTCACTGGCATTTCCTAAAGCACACTGCCATCTTCCTGCTGCTGAGGGTGGAAACCCCACCGTCACTTCCTACAAGGGAACCCTCCTCACTCCATTTCCCAAGCTGTTCCACCTCACCTCCACCAAGGAATGGGCCTTTTCCTTAGCAGGCCCCAAGTTATGGAACTCCATGCCTCCAGATCTACGCCTGGAACACTGTACCCAAACCTTCAAAAAAAATCCCTAAAAACATGGCTATTTAAGCAAGCCCCCTCTAGACGAAACCTCCCCTCCCTTCTTTTCATTATGATACCCATCTGCCTTTCCATCCTTCCTTCCCCTCATTCTAGGTCCTCCTTCCTTGCCTTCCTGCCTCCTTAAGTAATCCTCCCATGGTTATCTTACTCATACCCCCCCTTGCTGTTCAGGGCTGTTCAGCTTGGAGAAGAGACGGCTGAGGGGAGATATGATAGAGGTCTTTAAGATCATGAGAGGTCTTGAACGAGTAGATGTGACTCGGTTATTTACACTTTCGAATAATAGAAGGACTAGGGGGCATTCCATGAAGTTAGCAAGTAACACATTTAAGACTAATCGGAGAAAATTCTTTTTCACTCAACGCACAATAAAGCTCTGGAATTTGTTGCCAGAGAAGGTAGTTAGTGCAGTTAGTGTAGCTGGGTTCAAAAAAGGTTTGGATAAGTTCTTGGAGGAGAAGTCCATTAATGGCTATTAATCAATTATACTTAGGGAATAGCCACTGCTATTGATTGCATCAGTAGCATGGGTTCTTCTTAGTGTTTGGGTAATTGCCAGGTTCTTGTGGCCTGGTTTTTGGCCTCTGTTGGAAACAGGATGCTGGGCTTGATGGACCCTTGGTCTGTCCCAGCATGGCAATTTCTTCTCTTCTTATGTTCTTAACACCCTTTCCCCCCAAATCTCATAGACAATCCTGTTTAGAATCCTTTGGTTATATAATCGACTATACATAAACACTGTATATATTCCTTTGTTATTTCGCCTGCTGTACATTAAACCTTTGTATCCATCAACTGTATACTTCCATTAGACCAACTGTGTAAATATGTATGTACCAGCAAGCGTTTATGTACCAGCTAGGCTCCCCCCCTCCCCCGCTATACCTCTTTCTCTTAATCTATTTCCGATTCCTTCTATTTCCAAGTTATTCCCCCTGTTTCAATGTAACTTTACCACTTCTTCTATGTTAATTTAAGTTACCAGAGTTCCTTGTAAACCGATGTAATATTTTATATGAATGTCGGTATAAAAAAAAGTTTAAATAAATAAATTTTAAAAAAATCGTGCTGCTGTCTTCCAGCCGGTGAGGGTGGGAACCTCACCGGCACTTCCTGAAACAAGGCCACCGTCTTCCTGCCGGTGAGGTTCCCACCCTCACCGGCACTTCCTTCAAATGGTGCCGCTCTCCTCCTGCTCTGCCTCTTGCCACTAAACGGGCTTTTAGTTTCTTTTTGACAGAGAAATGAGACGGTCACAAGAGGGCTGTTCTTGGGGGGAGCTCTTTTTGCTGCCCCACAATTTTGCCACCTGAAGTGACCGCCTCGCCCTGCATAATGATAGAACTACCCCAGCTCTGAAGTGTTTAGAACTCTGACAAGAAGAAGAAGCAGAATGTGTTGAGGAGGCATCCTCTGATTGTGAGGGGAGACTTCATGTGTCCTGGACATTGAATGAAGAGGTGTTTCTTAATTTAAATTTTGAATTTTATGAAAACTTTTATTACGCTCTTTAACAGGCCAAATAGTATTCAAGGCGGATCTCAAGAACAATAACATTGATGGTAAATTTCTCTGAGCATGTTGCAATAGCATATCAAGAATTTACACCAATGCACCATATTGCATTGAAGGGACGTGAACCGGGAATATTGATGCTCCATGCTATTTGGATGATTTGACACTGAAGCTTCGATGCATCAGGCAGCATTGTGTGCATTGGTAGCTTTGATGAACCATGTCTCCATGCATTATGTGTCAGATGCTTTGATGCTGCTTGCCTCGGTACATTATACTTTGAAGTTTTCCGGACGGACTGGACAAGATTGCCTCAGGTGTCCAGAAGCACTGCAGTAAAGGCAAAGGCCCTGCTTTTTGCGCTGAATATGCTCTTCGGGAGACAACCACCCACGGTTGACTTGAATGGGTTCTTCAGTAGATGGAGATGGTGCCGGTAAAGCCTTCAGCTGAGGGCTTGGGGCACGTGCTGGGCGTTGAGCAGGAGGCCGGGATACTTTCACTTCATGGTGCCATTTCCGGAGGCGATGGTCAATTTTCCCAGCAAGCAAAATCAGGTCCTCTAGAGATTTGGGAATCTCACGGACAGCGAGTTCATCTTTGAGAACAGGAAATAGACCCTCTAGATAGAGTGCCCGGAGGCAGTCCTCTTGCCATCCCAGTTCCATGGCTAGGGTCCAGAACTCCACCGTAAACTCGGAGAGGGATCTTGAGCCTTGACGGAGGTGGAGAATGTGATGACTCGCAACCTCCTGATGACCATGATCTTCAAAGGTCAGCTTGAAGGCGGTGATGAACTGGGACAGTTGAGTGAGGATGGGATCGGAACGCTCCCAAAGTGGAGAAGCCCATGCCAGAGCCTTCCCCTCTAGACGAGAGAGGATGAAAGTGATTTTTGTTGATTCCTTCAGGAACAAGGATGGCGGAAGGGCAAATTGCATGAAGCACTAGTTGAGGAGGCCTCGGCAGAGGCGTGGATCCCCATTGAAGTGAGGAGGAGCTGGCAGCGCCAGTGATGCTCTTGGTAGCAGGGGAGAAGGCAGGCCCACAGGATTAGCCATTACTGCATCCTGCATTTGAGAGCGGAGTACCTCTATGGAAGATGCTAGAGTCTCTATGGCTCATTGTTGCTCTTGGACAGTTGCGACCAGTCACCGAAAGGTCCAAGAAGTGGGAGACTCTGCCACGTCCATGGCCTTGGCAACCTGTTGCACCGGGAAGTGGATCCTTGGCCTAGTGCAGGATTGATAGGCCTCCCTGGTCAGACCCAGAGAGTGCCTGCCACCAGGAGGCAGAGCACAGGAGGAGACCGAGGCTAGCTGGAGCTTCACCACTAGCAACCCGAGGTTCCCTTGGGTTAAGCCTTTGGTTACCTGGGCCGCCTGATCTTAAGTGGGCCTCACAGGATCTCCTTGAGAGAAAGTTCAGGGGTGTGCCCACCATGATCAAGGGTGCGCGGTCGATGTTCAGGCTTGGAGTCTGAGGTACAAGAGCAGGCCAGAAAAGAGTCTCTGAATGTATGGCAAGGGTCAAGGCCAGAGTCAAGGTAACGTAGTCAGCCAAAGCAGGGGTCAGGTTCCAGGTAGCAGTCAGACGTGGTCAGTGTTCAGGCAGAGGTCGGTTGCAGGCAGCGTGCAGACGTGGTCGAGGAAAAAGGAAAAGGTCAAATCCAGGCAGCGATCAAACGTAGTCAACAACAGGCAGAGGTCAGTACTAAGAAGACAGTTGGAGACGTACTACCTGGGGAGACGCAGAAACAGAAGGACGCTGGAACATGAGGACACTGGAACAGGACTGGAACGAGACTGGAACAAGGCTGGAATGAGACTGGAACAAAGACTGGAAACGCAGAGGCAAACTTGATATCATGTGATTGACCCGATTGCCAAGGCAAGGAAGTGCAGGCAGGCACTTCCTTTTGTACAGTGTTCAATCAGGGATCTGCCCCTGGCCCTTTAAGGGACCAGGCAGTCCGCGTGTGCATGCCTAGGGGTGGGGACGACGCCACGGAGGACACCGAGCCCCACCATGATGCCTGGCTGGAGGTAGAAGGCCCAGCGACCACTGCTGCAGGACGCCGAGGCCTATCGGTGCTCACTGCAATTGTGGACTAAAGTCTTGTCTTTAACCCAATATGTCCCAGATTTTTAAAGAAGCTATCTTCTAAATAGGACACTGGGACATAATGGGTTAAAGAAAAATTAACAGATTTAATTTCCTTAAGACCTTCATCCACCTTTTTAATCTCCTTTCGCATATTAGCAAGTTCAAGATCCTGCTTTCCAGCCAGAGCTTTAATGGATTAATTAACATTTATTTTTATTTTTATTTATTTGGGGTTTTTTTGTATACATTCAGTCATAGCCATCACATCGATTCACATACAATAATAATGATAAACAGTTACAATGTGAAGAATAGAAATAATGGTGTTATATAAAATAATAGAGAGAATTTAAGTGGAGAGGAAAACTGAAAAAGAGTAAAAGTAGAGTAAAAAATTAATATATAATTATATTAATTATGTTAGAAAAGCTTTTAGGAATAGTAAAGTTTTTAAATTCTTCTTGAATGTCTGAGTAGAAGTTTCCAGTTTTAATTCAATAGGAAGGGAATTCCACAATGTTGGACCAGCAATTGAAAACACAAGTTGTTTTTTTGAGGTAAGACGGGAACTCTTCATAGGT
Source organism: Rhinatrema bivittatum (assembly GCF_901001135.1). Classification (NCBI taxonomy): domain Eukaryota; kingdom Metazoa; phylum Chordata; class Amphibia; order Gymnophiona; family Rhinatrematidae; genus Rhinatrema; species Rhinatrema bivittatum. Next base: position 68,744,742 of record NC_042628.1, on the reverse strand, counting down.
GGTATTTCGAGGAGACCAGTGTTAGAGGATCGTAAGGATCACCTTGAGATTTGGAAAAATATAGTTGTATCCATCCAGTTTGTCTTATTATTATATAATATTTTGTGAATGAGAGACATTGTCTTATACTGTATTCTATAAAAAAAAATAGGCAACCAGTGTAGATATTTTAGCACCGGAGAGATGTGATCAGGTTTTTTGTGATTAATAAGTATTCGTGCAGCTGCATTTTGTAATAATTGAAGTGGAGTGATGGTAGTAGAAGGTAGTCCAAGGAGTATAGCATTGCAATAGTATAATTTGGATAATAGTAGAGTTTGCAAAACTAAATGGAAGTCATGATGATGAAGGAGAGGTTTAATTCTTTTTAAAATTTGAAGTTTGTAGAAACCTTCTTTGATAATGTTGTTGATATGTTGTTTGTAGCTGAATTCTGAGTATAAAGTGACTCTGAGGTCTCTTGTTTTAACTAGAATGTTGTTATTAGATAGAGAGTTATTAAGATCAATGTTTATTTCAGGAGAGGATTTATTGCCTATATATAGAATTTCTGTCTTATTATGATTAAGATTAAGCGATATTTGCATTAGTAATTGTTGTATAGTATTAAGGTAAGAATGACAGCATTAATAGGTAAAAGAATCTGAATATCATCGGCATAAATGAAATAATTTAAGTTAAGATTTGAAAGTAATTTACATAAAGGAAGCAGGTAGATACTGAAAAGAGTTGAAGATAAAGAGGACCATTGAGGAACACCATGAGTGAGAGGAATTTGATTGGATTCATTGAAATTGGTTTTGACAATGTAAGATCTATTATGTAGGTATGAGGAGAACCAGTTAAAGGTGGTATCATAAAGACTAATTTCCTTTAGTCTATTTAAAAGAATGGAATGATTTACAGTATCAAAAGCAGCTGATATATCGAGGAAGATTAGAATGTATTTTTGGCCAATATCTAATCCTTTAATGATGGTATCTGATAATGATACTAATAAAGTTTCAGTACTATGTGTATTTCTAAAGCCATGTTGATTTGGGAATAGTAATTTATGGTTTTCTAAATGCTCTTGAAGTTGTTGATTGACATATTTTTCTATTATTATAAAAGGGAGATTGGAAATAGGTCTGAAATTAGAAATATTACGTTGGTCAAGGTTGGATTTTTTAAGTGTTTAATAACTGCACACTTTAATTTATCTGGGAATATTCCTTCATTTAGGGAAAGATTAATTATGTTTGCAATAGGTTTAGCTATAATATTAGGAATTAGTTACAATAAATTTATGGGGATAAAGTCAATTGGGTGGGATGCAGGATTCATTTTTAATATAATATTTTTGTTATGGTAGTGGACCCTTGACCTGGAACGAAGAACACCCACCTGAGGTATCACGGTGAACTTCGCCTCCGGAAGGTGGAAATCCATAGTACAGCCAACACCACACGGTGCCTTCAGTCCAGATACCAGACACGGGTCAAAACAGGCGGTAGGCACAATGAAGTCCAAAGTCAATCCGGTGTCGAGGCAAGGCGGCAGGCAAGACAACGAAGTCCAACACAGTCCAAGGATCACCAGGCACACAGGAGAACAGGGAAACACCAAACGCTGAGACCTGTTGTGAAGGCGTCCAAACCTTCACTGAGGGAGTTTAAATCTCCCTCCCTGATGACGTCCTCTTCCGGGGCCGGCCTCGATTCCGCGACCCGGCCCCTTTAAGGGGCGGAGCCAGCCGCGGCTCTCCTGGCGCTGTATTCTGACGGCTAGCTGCCATCATGCCGCGGCCCATGTGCTGCGGACCGCCGAGACGAGGACCCCGTCCAGCCTACGGGAGAGAGGTAGGGAGGCCCGATCGCATGCGGTCGCGATCGGGCCTCACAACAGTACCCCCCCTCTTACGCCTCCTCCTGGATGGACCTGGTTTATCAGGATGCGTAAGGTGAAAGTGGTGAAGTAAAGACTTATCCAATATATTTGCCTCTGGTTCCCAGGAGTTCTCCGGACTAAACCCCTCCCAGGCGATCAAATATTCCCATCGTCTATGATGGCAACGAATGTCCAGAATCTCCCGAACTTGATAGACGGTGTCTTCCTCAGATTCGACGGTTGAAGGTGGATGTGGAGGCTCATGAAATGAGGAAGAAACCAGAGGTTTAAGCAGCGAAATATGGAAGGAATTGTGGATCCGAAGAGTAGAGGGAAGTTGTAGTCGATAAGTTACCGTACCCAGATGTCTACAGATGAGGAATGGCCCGATGTACCTAGGAGCGAGTCGCATGGAAGGGACCCGAAGTCGTAAATGACAAGTAGAAAGCCAAACCCGATCTCCCACATTGAATTGTGGAGCGGGCCGGCGATGCTTGTCAGACATACGTTTCGCGGTCTCAGCTGCCCGACGAAGCCGCGCATTGGTGACTTCCCAAAGTTCCTGGAGCCGCTGTGCTGATAACTGAGCTGCTGGCGAGGCCACAGTAAGCGGTAGAGGTAGCGGGGGTCGTGGCTGTTTCCCAAAAACAATCTGAAATGGAGATTGTCCAGTGGCCGAGTGTACATGGGAGTTATGGGAGAATTCGGCCCAGGGTAGAAGAAGGGCCCAGTCATCTTGGCGATGATTCACAAAAAGGTGTAAGAACAATTTTAATCCTCTATTGACTCGCTCCGCCTGACCATTACCTTGCGGGTGGAAGGCATTCGTAAAGTCTAGTTGTATGCCAAACTTCTTGCAAAGCGCGCTCCAATATTTGGCCGTGAATTGAGGTCCTCTTTCCGAGGTGATGTGAAGCGGAAGTCCATGGAGATGGAAAATATGTGTAGAGAATAGGTCCGCCAGTTCAGGAGCAGAGAGCAACTTGGGTAAAGGCACGAAGTGGGCCATCTTTGAGAACCGGTCGACTACGACCCATACTACCTGATTCCCGCCAGATAATGGAAGGTCAACTATGAAGTCCGTGGAAATATGGGTCCAAGGTTCTTGAGGAGGTGGAAGGGGCTGGAGGAGGCCACAGGGTCGACCAGGTAAAGGTTTCTGCTGAGCGCACTTTGGACATGAAGAAACATATGCTCGCACATCTCCCTTCATCTGAGGCCACCAGTAGTAGCGAGATAGTAGCTCCCAGGTACGTGTTCTCCCAGGATGTCCTGCAGAAAGGGAATCGTGTGCCCAGGAAAGTACCTTAGGACGAAGCCTAAGTGGTACTATAGTCTTCCCAGGGGATACAGTTTCGGTGACCGCAAGCATCAGCTTGGCAGGATCTATAATGTAATTAAGAGTCTCAGGGGAGTCTTCTGTCTCGTAAGACCTGGAAAGAGTGTCTGCGCGACTATTCTTGGCGGCTGGACGGTATCGAAGTATGTAATCAAAACGTGAAAAGAATAATGACCAGCGGGCTTGGCGAGGATTGAGCCGTTGAGCTTTGTTGAGATATTCTAAATTCTTGTGGTCCGTGTAGACTGTGATGGTGTGTTGTGCCCCTTCTAGCCATTGTCTCCATTCTTCAAAGGCCATCTTGACAGCCAATAGCTCTTTATCGCCAATACCATAGTTCTTTTCGGCGGGCGAAAACTTCCGGGAGAAGAAGGAGCAGGGAAATAACACCCCTCGGACCGAATGCTGACAGAGGACTGCTCCGACTGCCACTTCGGATGCGTCTACCTCCACTATGAATGGTCGATTGGGGTCTGGGTGATGAAGGCACGGTTCTTGTAGAAAAGTGGACTTGATATCCTTGAAAGCTTGTACAGCTTCGTGAGACCATTTTTTGGTGTCCACCCCCTTCCTGGTCAGAGCCGTAATGGGTGCTATAATGTGGGAGTAGTGTGGAATAAAGTTTTGATAGAAATTAGAGAAGCCAAGAAATCGCTGGATAGCCCGAAGTCCCATAGGTTGTGGCCAGTCTCGAATACAGGCCACCTTCTCTGGATCCATCTGAAAACCAGTGGTAGATACAATAAACCCTAAAAAGGGTATAGATTGTCTTTCGAAGAGACATTTCTCCAGTTTCACGAATAACTGGTTCTCTCTTAGCCGTTGTAGAACTTGTGTAACGTCCTTGCGATGAGTAGCCAGATCCTTCGAATAGATAAGGATGTCGTCCAAATAAATGATTACCTGTTTGTACAACATGTCCCGAAATATCTCGTTCATAAGATTCTGGAAAACAGCAAGTGCATTACACAGGCGAAAAGGCATAACAAGGTATTCATAGTGACCATTACGGGTATTAAAAGCGGTCTTCCACTCATCTCCAGGCTTAATTCGGACCAAATTATAGACTCTACGTAAATCAAGTTTTGAGAAGACTCTAGCACCGTGCAACTGGTCTAGTAATTCCGGTATAAGAGGAAGAGGGTAACGATCCTTGCGAGTGATGGCGTTAAGCCCCCTGTAGTCGATGCATGGTCTTAAAGACCCGTCTTTCTTTGGTACGAAGAAAAACCCCGCTCCTGCAGGGGACGTGGAAGGACAGATGAACCCTCGTGCGAGGTTTTCCTTAATGTAATCCGACATAGCCTGTGATTCAGGACCCGAGAGTGGGTAAATCCGCCCCCTGGGTGGAATGGAGTCGGGGAGTAAGTTGATCGCACAATCAAACTTTTGATGACAAGGCAGGATCTCTGCCTTCTCTTTAGAGAAGACGTCAAAGAAGTCGGAGTATTGAGGTGGTACTGTTATTTTGGTGGTAGTCACTGGTATCACAGGTTGGTGTGTCCATTGGATACAGGTCCCTTGACAGTCTGGACCCCATGCCGCAATCTGGAGGGTTCCCCAGTCAATAGTAGGAGAATGTCTTTGTAACCAGGGCAGACCCAGTACCACTGGGTGGACAGCTTTTTCCAAGACAAAAAAGGTAATCTCTTCGTGGTGCAGCACTCCGGTGAGGAGGGATAAAGGAGCAGTACAGGAGGTAATCCGTCCAGGAAGGTTCTCACCTCGGATGGAAGAAATGAACAATGGCGTCTTGCGAGGGTATATCGGAAGCTGTAGCTGATGGACAAGTTCCGCCAAGATGAAGTTCCCTCCAGCTCCGGAATCAACCAGGGCCTGGGTGGTGAAAGAACCTCGATCACATTGTAGCATCACAGGTACCACGAATTGAGGAGCCTGCTTGCTCCCTAGGGTCTGCCCCTCAGAGTCGCCTAGGACCGGTAGTTTCCCGGACGCTCGGGACACTGAGCGAGAAGATGTCCTCTGTTGCCGCAATATAGACACAACCCCATCCTTCTTCGGCGTTGCTTTTCCTCCACAGTCAGCCGACTTCTTCCTAACTGCATGGGTTCTTCTTTTGTCTCTGCCGGAGCTTCAGTAGTACTAGGAGCCACCAAAGGACGGGAGAAATTAGGAGCCAAGGGAAACAGTCGACGAGAGGGTCTTGCCTCTTTGGCACGCTGCTGAATTCGTCGGTCAATACGGCCTGCCAGGGCAATCAGTGCATCCAGGTCCTCCGGAAGATCTCGACCTGCGAGTTCGTCCTTGATGCGGGGAGATAAGCCTTCAAGAAAAATGCCCCGTAGGCAGTCCGGTCGCCATCCTACTTCAGAGGCCAAAGTGTGAAAGTCAATTGCAAAATCTGCCAACGTGCGGGAACCTTGACGCAGGTTAAGAAGTTCTGAAGAAGCTGTAGCCAGCCTTCCTGGTTCATCGAACACCTGGCGGAATGTTGCAACGAATCTGGTTAAGTCGTTCAATATCGGATCCGCTCTCTCCCAGAGGGGGGATGCCCAAGCCATGGCCTTCCCATCGAGCAATGAGATGATGAATGAAGTTTTCGTCTGGTCGTTAGGAAATTGCTGTCCTTGTAATGAAAACCTGATGAAGCATTGATTTAGGAACCCTCGACATACTTTGGCCTCTCCGGAAAAACGAGGTGGAGCAGGCAAGTGAGACACTGAGGCAGAGGTACTAGGCAGAGGAGGTGTAGGGGCAGCGGCCTCGGCTCCGTGGGCTGAATCCAAACGCCGGACTAAACGATCCACAGTGGCCGTTAGAGCCTCCAGACTCAATTGCTGTTGCTGCTGCTGCTGACGCTGCTGCATCAATTGCTGGGCGAGGCCTGGAATCGCCTGAAGACCGGACAGATCCACCGGGTCCATGGCCTTCACAATCTGTTATGGTAGTGGACCCTTGACCCGGAACGAAGAACACCCACCTGAGGTATCACGGTGAACTTTGCCTCCGGAAGGTGGAAATCTGTAGTACAGCCAACCACACGGTGCCTTCAGTCCAGATACCAGGCACGGGTCAAAACAGGCGGTAGGCACAACGAAGTCCAAAGTCAATCCGGTGTCGAGGCAAGGCAGCAGGCAAGACAACGAAGTCCAACACAGTCCAAGGATCACCAGGCACACAGGAGAACAGGGAAACAACAAACACTGAGACCTGTTGTGAAGGTGTCCAAACCTTCACTGAGGGAGTTTAAATCTCCCTCCCTGAAGACGTCCTCTTCCGGGGCCGGCCTCGATTCCGCGACCCGGCCCCTTTAAGGGGCGGAGCCAGCTGTGGCTCTCCTGGCGCTGTATTCTGACACGCCGCGGCCCATGCGCCGTGGACCGCCGAGGACCGCCGAGACGAGGACCCCGTCCAGCCTGCGGGAGAGAAGTAGGGAGGCCCGATCGCATGCGGTCGCAATCGGGCCTCACAACAATTTTGAACTTCGGAAGAAGCTATAGGATCAAATGACCATTTTAAATTTGATTTGATAGGAGGAGGATTAGTATCTTCATTAGTTATTGGTATATTTTTGATGAGCTTAAGAATTTTATCTTTAAAAAAGGTAGCAAAGTCATCACAAGTGATTCATTGTGGGCTTTTTGGTGTAGAATAAGTGTTATGTTGGGTGATTTCTTTAATATAATTGAAAAGTTCTTTAGAATTAAATTGGTATTTGTGTATTTTGCCAGAATAAAAATCTTTTTTAGCTTTATTAATATCATTTTTATAAATATAGAGAATGGTTTTATATCTATCTTTTAATTGCTCAGTTGGGTTTTTTCTCCACTTTTTTCCTTCTGATCTGAGTAATTTTTTAATTTTGTGGAGAGCATGGGTGTACCAAGGTGATTTATGTTTAGGTGAATGTTTGATTATTTTTTTAATAATCAGGCATTTGTAATTTGAAATTTCAGAAGTAATTGAAATCCAAGAATTTAAAACAGTGTTGGTATCTAAACAGTTTATAGTTTTTAAATATTTGGGCACAATTTCAATTAACTCATTACTGGGACATAGTTTACGAAATTCAGTATATATTCTTTTTGATTAGTGAATTCTAGGTTAAAGGAATTTAAGTAAAATTTGGTTATGATAAGATTGTGATCAGACCAAGGGAGATTTGTTGCTGTTAATTGGCATGACATTTCAATAAAATTATTAATAAATATAAGATCTAACATGTGTCCAGACTTTTGAGTAGGTAAATTTACTATTTGTTTTAGACCAATAGCTGTTAGTGTGTCGAGAATGAGTTGACAGGTTTTAGAACGTGAAATTGTATCAACATGCAAATTAAAATCTCCTAGAATGATAACTGGGTTGTCCATGTTAATATTATTTGAAATAGTTTCGATAAGTGGTGAGGGGTTATGTTCAAGGAAACCTGGAGGAGCATATAATAATAAGATTAATTAGGACAATGTCAGATTCCTTTAGCCATGATTCAGTAATACAGCAAATGTCTGGATGGTAATCAATTAGGAGGTCATATAGTATTGGGATTTTTTTAAATATGGATTGAGCATTGAATAGAAAAAGAGTTATAAGTGTTAGTTTTGAAAAGTTAATAATATTTGATGTTGATATTGAAATGAGATTATGTGAATTGTGTTTATGAATTTGTTTTTTTTTTCTAGTGATATGATTGTATGCTAGAATGGGAATAGTTTTGTAAAGTGTTGAGTTTTGCATAATTAAAAATAGTATTGAAGTAATATGGTGAAGCAAGTATTGAGAAAGAATCTGCGCAAAGGGTCTGCGCAAAGGGGCGTTCCAAGGGGCTTGCTCCTTTGGTCACGCTCCTTTAGGCATACAACGCAATGGCACGTGATGCCACGGAGAGAGTCTCAATTTAAAAAGCAATTTGTCTCCCGGCCTCGATGATGTCATCCTTGGAAATACTAGTAAGAGATCAATCCTATCAAACCAAAATTTCCCAGATGGAAACTAGTGTGACCAAGGGGGGTTTAATTGAAAAAGACTGAGACTCATGCTCTAGAAGGGCCAAGGAAAGCCGAGAATCCACCAATGCAGAGACTTACAAATGCGCTTCTCTCTGCAAATCCAATTCCAGTAGAACAGAATCCTCAGGGCTCCCTTCCAGCACCCATGTCACCAAGCCTCCATTGCCAACAAAATGATCATCGTTGTCAGAATTTATCTTATTTGATATCACAAATAAGATACAGAGAAGTCACACAAAGACCTGAGTTCTGAATTTCAAAATTACGGACTTTGACAAAATAGGGATGTCCCTGGAGGATGAACTAGAAGACTGGGAGAAAATCGGCAAGGTAGAACGACAGTGGGCCAAATTAAAAGGAGCAATTACAAAGGCAAAAAAATCTATATGTTAGAAAAGAATACAAATGTACAAGGAAAAAGAAACCGATATGGTTCATAAAGGGGGTGGCTGAAAAATAAGGGAACAAATGATCAGGAAGTATAAAGTATCCCAAAAAGAGAAACACGGGGAAGAATACCTGTTGAAACTGAGGGAGACAAATAAATTAGGAAAGAAAAAGGTCAAGTGGAAGAAAGGATTGCTAAAAAGGTTAATGTTGCACCCGTCGGTCGCAGACAGCTGCGACCCCTGTTGTTCACCTCTCTTTTCCCTGCACCAGTGATTACTGGAAGAATTGCAGCCTCCACTTGCAAACACCGCTTTCCCCGGCATCCCGGGATGGCGTGGGCGATCCCATCTGCCATCTTGAATCGGGCATTACCTAGGGCACGTGCGCGCCAGGCCCTCTCTTATACCCGGCAAAAACAACAAGGGCACAACCTTATGTCGTGGAAAGAGTTTATTAGTACTGAAACTATTAGTATCATTATCAGATACCATCATTAAAGGATTAGATATTGGCCAAAAATACATTCTAATCTTCCTCGATATATCAGCTGCTTTTGATACTGTAAATCATTCCATTCTTTTAAATAGACTAAAGGAAATTGGTCTTTATGATACTACCTTTAACTGGTTCTCCTCATACCTACATAATAGATCTTACATTGTCAAAACCTCTCTTTTCCCTACACCAAAAGAATGGCGGTATCCGCTTCCAAAAGCCGCCTTCCCCAGCATCCTCGGGACGGCGTGGACGATCCCGTCCGCCATCTTACATAAGAACTTAAGAACATGCCATACTGGGTCAGACCAAGGGTCCATCAAGCCCAAGCATTCTGTTTCCAACAGTGGCCAATCCAGGCCATAAGAACCTGGCAAGTACTCAAAAACTAAGTCTATTCCATGTTACTGTTGCTAGTAACAGCAGTGGCTATTTTTCAAGTCAACCCAATTAATAGCAGGTAATGGACTTCTCCTCCAAGAACTTATCCAATCCCTTTTTAAACACAGCTATACTAACTGCACTAACCACATCCTCTGGCAACAAATTCCAGAGGTTAATTGTGCGTTGAGTAAAAAAGAACTTTCTCCGATTAGTTTTAAATGTGCCACATGCTAACTTCATGGAGTGCCCCCTAGTCTTTCTATTATCCGAAAGAGTAAATAACTGATTCACATCTACCCGTTCTAGACCTCTCATGATTTTAAACACCTAAGAACATAAGAACATAAGAAAATGCCATACTGGGTCAGACCAAGGGTCCATCAAGCCCAGCATCCTGTTTCCAACAGTGGCCAATCCAGGCCACAAGATCCTGGCAAGTACCCAAAAACCAAGTCCATTCCATGTAACCATTGCTAATGGCAGTGGCTATTCTCTAAGTGAACTTAATAGCAGGTAATGGACTTCTCCTCCAAGAACTTATCCAATCCTTTTTTAAACACAGCTATACTAACTGCACGAACCACATCCTCTGGCAACAAATTCCAGAGTTTAATTGTGCGTTGAGTAAAAAAGAACTTTCTCCGATTAGTTTTAAATGTGCCCCATGCTAACTTCATGGAGTGCCCCCTAGTCTTTCTACTATCCGAAAGAGTAAATAACCGATTCACATCTACCCGTTCTAGACCTCTCATGATTTTAAACACCTCTATCATATCCCCCCTCAGTCGTCTCTTCTCCAAGCTGAAAAGTCCTAACCTCTTTAGTCTTTCCTCATAGGGGAGTTGTTCCATTCCCCTTATCATTTTGGTAGCCCTTCTCTGTACCTTCTCCATCGCAATTATATCTTTTTTGAGACCAGAATTGTACACAGTATTCAAGGTGCGGTCTCACAATGGAGCGATACAGAGGCATTATGACATTTTCCGTTTTATTCATCATTCCTTTTCTAATAATTCCCAACAATCTGTTTGCTTTTTTGACTGCCGCAGCACACTGCACCAACGATTTCAATGTGTTATCCACTATGACACCTAGATCTCTTTCTTGGGTTGTAGCACCTAATATGGAACCCAACATTGTGTAATTATAGCATGGGTTATTTTTCCCTATATGCATCACCTTGCACTTATCCACATTAAATTTCATCTGCCATTTGGATGCCCAATTTTCCAGTCTCACAAGGTCTTCCTGCAATTTATCACAATCTGCTTGTGATTTAACTACTCTGAACAATTTTGTGTCATCTGCAAATTTGATTATCTCACTCGTCGTATTTCTTTCCAGATCATTTATAAATATATTGAACAGTAAGGGTCCCAATACAGATCCCTGAGGCACTCCACTGTCCACTCCCTTCCACTGAGAAAATTGCCCATTCAATCCTACTCTCTGTTTCCTGTCTTTTAGCCAGTTTGCAATCCATGAAAGGACATCGCCACCTATCCCATGACTTTTTACTTTTCCTAGAAACCTCTCATGAGGAACTTTGTCAAATGCCTTCTGAAAATCCATGTATACTATATCTACCGGTTCACCTTTATCCACATGTTTATTAACTCCTTCAAATAAGTGAAGCAGATTTGTGAGGCAAGACTTGCCCTGGGTAAAGCCATGCTGACTTTGTTCCATTAAACCATGTCTTTCTATATGTTCTGTGATTTTGATGTTTAGAACACTTTCCACTATTTTTCCTAGCACTGAAGTCAGGCTAACCGGTCTGTAGTTTCCCGGATCGCCCCTGGAGCCCTTTTTAAATATTGGGGTTACATTTGCTATCCTCCAGTCTTCAGGTACAATGGATGATTTTAATGATAAGTTACAAATTTTTACCAATAGGTCTGAAATTTCATTTTTTAGTTCCTGTCTAATATACTTGGCTAAATTTTACCCTGCTCACTTTAGGACAATGTTTATGCAGCCAGACTTTCCTGGGTAAGTTTAGTTGGGTAGCGCTCAAAATTGGCACTACCCGGTTGAACCAAAATCCTGCCCCTGGAATGCTCTCCCTCTTTTTATCTGGCTCGATTTTAGCTGGGCAAAATTTAGCTGGTGAGAAGAGTTTGTCCATGTAACTCGAAAGTTATCTTCTGAATATTGACCTCTTAATAGTTCAGGAAAAAGACAAGATTTTCAAGAGAAAAAAGATTGAAAAGACAAATGCTAGACCAACAAAACAAAACCATGTACAAAATGGTTAGAAAATATATTTAATCATTCTCTGGCATTTCAGTTTGCTACACAATTTTACATTACGCTATACAAAACTTGTTGAGCTATTGAGTAATTTTAGGAAAAACAAAGTGAAAAATATTCATCTCAAAACTGGGGATGGAGAGGGGAGCGGTGCAAATTGAAGTCTCTGCCCAAGAGGTGATCTGGGCTAGTTACAGCTCTCGGGACTGCAGCTTCCCCAGCTGCTACAGAAATGGAATCTCCACGCACCCAGAAGACCAAAGGGGTGGCTGAGACGAGTGACCAGCAAGGGTGCCAGACCCCATTGTCAGGGTATGGAGTGTTAGCACTCCATGCTGCTGCCACTACAGTGAAGGTACAAGCTCTTGAAAGCTCTTAAGTCGCCACTAGTTTGTGATTGCATCATTAGAAGGGGACCCATGCAGGCTGTATCATCGGAGGAGGACCCCCCCAACCCCCGCAGCTGGCTGGAACTATGGCGAACCCCCACACCTGGAATGCCAGGGACACCAGTTCACCCAACAATGGGCCTGGGCCCAAGAGTGGTTACTGGCATCCTAAGCCCATATAAATGATCACAGGAATGGAATGTGACAAAACCTTCAAAGCCTAGGTAAGACTTAAGGTACCTAATTTCTTTAATACTGAAAGCATTTTAATTAATACTAGTCAACATAAAAAGTGGGTAAAAGAAATACAAAGATGCTTAAGATTTTTTTGTCTGGAGTAATAAAATAGCTGCATGTTGACATTTTAACTGAAAAAGAGGGTCGGATATAATTCTGCTGGAGCATCTCGAAAGTCTTATGTTTGAGCCACATGGCAGCAGCAAATTTTCAGGTGCATCATCAACTGCATGAGTCACCTTACTCCTTGGGGGGGAGATTCTTCCACTGTTGAGGGGGTGGATGAGGAGGTGGTGCTGGTGGTGGTGGTGGAGGAGGTTGTGGCATCTTCCTCCTGGGCAGCAGTCTCCAAGTCGTCAAGTTCTGTTAGAAGTGAAAGATAAGGTTGTTAACTCCCAAATTGTAACAAGAATTAGCCAGCATTTTCTACATTCAGAAAATAGTCCAGTGAGCAGGTTGTAAACCTTAACCAATGCCCCTGGTATTCTGCAATTCTGCAGTACCATGCCAAGGAATTTTATAGTCTCACTGGACTCATAGGTGACTGGGGGCAAGGTCCAGAGAGTAGTGGCTGGGCACATACCCTCTTCCCCACACTGATCATGCTGGCAGGAAAGAGTGGCAATGCTTTGGGTCACCTTGGTTCTAACTCACATTTTGAACCACGCAACACTATGAAGTCCCACATGGTTCAAATCACAAGCTAGGCCTGGGCAACCGAGAATAACGACAAGGCCCCAGCCATTGCTAGTCTTCCTTCTCCTGCCGGCCAGCCCAGATTGTCATAGGGAGGATGGGCAGGGAAAGGAAAAGGGAAAATCAGTCAATCAACATTACATTTGTTACACACCTTTCCTTACAAGCCCAAGGCATAGTACTGCAACAAAATTAACAAAACAGAATAAAACAGTATAACATTACAGTATAAAAACAATAAATTATAGAAACACAGCAAGCAATCCATAAATAGTACAGCAAAAAATAACAAATACAAGGATCAGCACATATCACCTAAAAATAAAATGTAATGGTGGCTCTCCCCGGGGCGCATCCTTCATACTGCGGGGACTATAAGCATAAATGCCCCAGGTATTCTCCATGTTTCAACAGGACTCTACCTCGTTGTGACCGCAGCAAGAGCAGCCAGTCGGTCCATGCGATACACCAGCTGTGCCCTATGGAAGCTGAAAAAAAGATTCAAGGAACCTGTTTTGTGGAACCAATTTTTAAACCTTTTTTACCTGTCACAGGTGTGACATATATATAATGTAAGTACAGAAGAACCTTCCTGTATGCGAAAGGAAGGTTCTGTCCAAATTTGAAAGCAAAGGGTGGAGGAGGGGAAATTATAACACTGTATTTAAAAGTCTTTGCTAGGGGCGAATAATGGGGAGAAAGAGGATAGGCTGATAGGAGGCGGGGAGAGAGAGTGGGCTAAGGGATTGGAGTGCTAGCTAAGTTTGGTCAACATCTGGATACGCCAATGTAAAGAGCCAGGTTTTGAGCCCTTTTTAAAATTTACACAAGCTAGGTTCTAGGCGGAGAGCCGTGGGCAGGGTGTTCCATAGGGAAGGGCCAGCAATGGAGAAAGCCCTTTCTCTGGTGGAGGTGAGGTGTGCAATTTTTAGGGACGGAGTGTATAGTGTTCCAGCAAGGTTGGATCTGGAAGGGCAGGTGGAAGATCGGAAAAGTGGTGCATTCTCAAGCCAGGTATGATTTTGATTGTACAATAGATTGTGGAGAATGGTTAGTGTTTTGTATTTTATGCGGGAGGCAATGGGCAACCAGTGGAGGTCTTTTAGGATGGGGGTAATGTGATCAGATTTACGTGTGTTTGTGAGAATTCTGGCCATGGCATTCTGTAATAGTTGGAGGGGTTTGATAGTGGAGAGAGGGAAGTCCAGAAATAAGGAGTTGCAATAGTCCAGTGTAGTCCACAGTGTAGGACTGTGCGGAGGTCTTGGGTATATAGAAGGGGTTTAAGTTTCTTTAGGATGTGCAATTTGAAAAAACCTGTTTTTATGGTGTTGTGGATGTGAAGTTTGAAATTTAATTGTTGATCAAGATAGACACCGAGATCTCTCACGTTGTAGGTGACTGTGTCGGAAGGGAGCGTGCGAGCTGGGGGATTGGAGATTGTAAGGAGCTCCGTGTTTGTTACATTTAAAGCGAGATGTAGGTTTGAGAGAAGGGTGTTGATTGAAGTAAGGCAAGAATCCCAAAATTGTAATGTTTTGGGGATGGATTCTTGAAGCGGGATGAGGATTTGAACATCATCAGCATACATGAAAAATTTTAGGCCAAGGTCAGAGAGGAGGTAGCAGAGGGGAAGGAGATATATATTGAAAAGCGTGGAGGAGAGGGAGAAGCCCTAAGGGACGCCCTGTGTGAGGGGAATGTGGGATGATTCGCAATTGGCTATTTTTACGGTGTAATTTCTATTGTTGAGATAAGAAGAGAACCATTGTAACGCTGAACCTGTGTCACCGATTTCAGAAAGGCGGGTGAGGAATATGGTGTGATTGACGGTGTCAAAGGCTGCGGATATGTCAAGGAGGGCAAGAATGTATGATTGACCATGGTCCAATCCCTTGAGTATAGTATCAGAGAGGGTAAGAAGGAGGCTTTCAGTATTACGGGCTTTACGAAAACCAAATTGAGCCAGGTGAAGGGTGTTGTGCTCTTCAAGGAATTTGGTAAGCTGGATATTGACTATTTTTTCCATTATTTTTGCTATGAATGGCAGATTAGAAATAGGGCAATAGTTAGCTGGGATACTGGGGTCGAGGTTAGGTTTTTTTGGAGGGGTTTGACTACTGCATGTTTAAGGGGGTCGGGTACTTTGCCGTGTGAGAGGGAGCAATTGATTATGTCGGCCAGGGGTTTTGAAATGGTAGCGGGGATAGAAAGTAGAGTCTTAGTGGGGATTATGTTGGATGAGTGTGTGGTGGGTTTAGCCTTTTGGAGGATGTGTTCAATCTGTTTAGGAGAGGTGAGCTCGAGGGACTCAAGGCTAGCGCTCAAATTTTTGGGTAGTGGGTTGACAGGAGAGGGATTAACAGGGAACATTGGGTGACATTTGTAATTTTATTTCTAAAGAACATGGCAAGTTCTTCACATTTACTGCTAGCATTTTTTCAGTGGTGGGGGGGGGGGAGGGGAATGGGTGGTGAGTTCAGTGACATAAGAAAAGAGAGCATTGGCGTTAAATTGGTAGTCGTGTAGCCACAACCTCCTCATTTCCCGCTTGGCTGACATCAGTATCTCTGGCATAGCCCTACTCTGGTTCAAATCCTACCTGGCTAACAGACATTTTCTCTGTTAAACTTGGCAACTCAGAATCCACACACTTCGCCCTCACCCAAGGAGTGCCCCAAGGCTCCTCCCTATCATCCACCCTTTTCAACATCTACCTTCTGCCCCTCTGCCATCATCTATCTGACCTTGGTCTCAATTTCTACATCTATGCAGATGATGTACAAATCATCATCCCTATCCGTGAATCATTATCTACAACACTAATTTTCTGGGAGAAATGCCTTGTATCCATAAACTCACTACTCACCTCCCTACAACTTGCCCTCAATTCCTCAAAAACTGAGCTTCTCCTCATCCACAACCACCAAACCCTTAAGCTCTCTCCTCCCAACGACCCTACAGCCACCTCCCTCACTTCACAGCCTCCTGTACGAAACCTTGGCGTTCTAATTGATCCACATCTAAACCTAAAAAAACACATAAACTCCGTCCTAAAAGAAGGCTTTTACAAGCTCAATGTTATAAAAAAGCTCAAGCCACTCCTCCACGCACACGATCTCAGAACCGTCATCCAATCCACCCTTTCATCCAAGCTGGATTACTGCAATTCCTTGTACCTTGGCCTTCCCTACTCCACCATCAAACCCCTTCAAATACTACAGAATGCCACTGCAAGGATAATCATAAACGCACGCAAATCAGACCACATAACCCCCATCCTCAAAGACCTCCACTGGCTTCCCATCCCATCATGCATGCTATTCAAAACTCTCACTATCATACACAAATCCATCCACATAAATAATTCCTCTTGGCTCAGCGAACCGCTCTGATCCACACAATCCACCTGCCCCACTAAAGCAAATCTCAAAGGCTCCCTACAAGTCCCACCCCTCAAGAAGGCCTGACTCACAGCCACAAGGGACCATGCTCTCTCAATTGCTGGCCCAACTCACTGGAATGCCCTACCCACAAACCTCCGCCTGGAGCCTTGCCATACTAAATTCAGGAAAATGCTAAAGACTTGGCTCTTCCACCAGGCATTTCCAGACTAACTCCACGTACCTCTCTCACCCTCTTCTCCTGCTTCTCTGTTATCTTTGACTCGCTCCAAGTCATTTGCATCATGTAAATATGTAAATAAGTTACCTTTCGAGTTATTGTTACTTCTCTAGTTCAATTTTCAGGCTCCCCCTAGAGCCTCCTGCCCTTGAGTTTCTACTGTTGTCCCTCTCCCACACCTGTTCATTGTATTTTCCACCTACTTTTGAGATGTAAACCGATATGATGTGCATTCTAATGTTGGTATAGAAAAGCTGTTAAATAAATAAATAAATTCCTGATGTTCCTACATTCCTGTCTTGTCCAGTTTTGCCTTGCCCAGCCTGTCTTGTCCAACCTTGCCTTGCCCAGTGTCTCCTCACCTCATCTTTTCTTCAGCCTGACCTCCTGGTATAGACCTCTTGCCTTGGACCTGACTATGCCTGTCTGCAGCCTGGACCTGACCATTGCCAGGTCCTGACTATGCTTGCCTACCACTTGAACCTGACTATTGCTTTGGAACTGACAATACTTGCTAGCCGCCTGCCCAACCCTTGGCCTCTACCCGGTACCTCCTGCCTGCTGCCTGTCCTGACCCCGGACTGTTCTTGAACTCTCCTTCACTCTACCGCCCTAGGAACCCACCTAAATACTGCCAGACGCCAGAATCCAAGAGTTCAATCTGCGGGGGAGGCGGCTGGTATAGGTGAAGCTCCAGTCTGTCCCGCTTCAGGCTGCATTCGCCATCTGTCGGCGTAGATCTCATAGGTTTGCCTATGAGGGTGCATCAACTATGGCTCAGAACTAAGGGCTCACAGACATACCACTCATCACATGTGAATCCTATCTAGATACTACCTCCATTTTACTATCAGACAAATAAAATACCTTAGAGAATGCAGGAATTGCTTTTTGAAGAATTTTCAAAAACTCTAAATAAAATTTCCTCAACATTTCCAGACAAGAAACCAGAGAACAAGAAAAATTCAAAAACCTTAAATTCAATCTTTGGGAAAATGTTTCTAAATTCTCAGTCTTATTGAATTTAAGATTTTTGAATTTTTCTCGTTGTTCGCTAAAGTTACACTACACTCATGAAGAGTGGAACATTTATTACCCAGATCCACTAATTTCTCACCCTGCTCTATAATTAACTATGAATGTTCATTCATCTCAGAAAATACCCCTTCTAAGGAAGTCAGTATATAGTCAAAGTGAGTAGAAACAGATTTTTCCAGTTTAGTTATTGCTGTCCATAATACATCAAGGGGAACAACTGCTGGTCTAACCAGCAAAGCCTGTTTATCACCTCTTTTTTTGTGTTGACCATTCCTCATCTTTTTTACTTTTGCTGTCGCCTTATCCACCTGTTTGGTTATCTTGAAATCATCAGATATGATCACCCCCAGATCCATTCTTAATTCATGCTTAGAATTTCAGCAACTAGACTATATTGCTCCCTTGGGTTTCTGCATCCCAAATGCATGACTGCAATTTTGACATTGTGACCTATCACATTACATTATAATTTCCTCATGAGGGACCATGTTAAATGTCTTCTGAAAATCTAAATACAGTTACAATGCTGCTCGCGGAGTCTATCCCGTGAGCAGCCTCTCACCTCGCGCCGGCCACCACCACAGGACGCTTCTTCTTGCGGCGTAGGCTGCCCCAGACCACTACTGCTGCTCCCGTGTGGCCTGACACCACTGTACACGGCAAGAGGGGCCGCTGCCGATCTTCATGCGGCATGAAGTCGCCGCCGGGACACTTCATCCTTGCGGCTAGGAAGCTGCAACCGTTCTCATCTTCTTTGCAGCCTTGGTGCCACCGCTGACTCCCTCCTTCATGTGGCAGGAACGCCGCCGACGTAGCCTCCCTGACTTCCTCCACCTCCCGGGCTCCTCAAGGCACAGGCGAGTGCCTGTTCACTTTATTTAACGGGCCAGCGGCGGGAAAAGCCACGAGGTCCCAACAGATGATGTCTTCAGCCTGTGCCATGCCCAGCCCTATAAAAGGGCTCATCTTTCACTCCTCGGGGCCTTCGCATCGGATCCCCATGGTTGTCCATGCTTCTTTTCTCCAGTCAAGGTCCTCCATGATCTCCTCATGTCTAGATGGCTCTTCGTTTGATGTTAGATGTTCTTGATGTTCCTAGTCTCCTTCGTCTGATGTTCCTGGTCTTGTTCCTCATCGGAGTTCCTTCGTCGCCTGTTCCATATCCTGATGTTCCATGCTCCTGGAGTTCCTGATGTTCCTGGCGTTCCATGTTCTTGATGTTCCAGTCTTGGTCCTGATGTTCCCATCTCCAGCTCTTCGTCCTGCTTCCAGGTTTCCTGCTTGTCCACCTTTCCTGACATGCCACCGTCGTGGTCCATGACCAGCCCATGGGGGGCTGTGTAGGGCGCTTCGTGGCACAAGACCTGTCTTCACATCTGTGGCGCAGGTCTCCGGAAGGCCCTTGCTTTTAATGCTGAGGTCTATTCCTGAATCCGAGTTCTGAAGTCTTGAATCCTGTTCCCGGTCTTCGGAGTACCTTGTTCCTGCTTCCATCCATGCCCTAGACTCAAGTCAGAACCTGCTCCACTTCAGCATGGTCCATGATCAGCCACGGGCAGCTGTGTAGGATGTGCTTCGGTGCAGGCCTCTCCTGAATCTTCGATGCTCAGTAGAATCTATATGGGTAGAAATCCCATGCGTGTTGGGTAAGAGTATAGTGATAGGAGTATACTACCATCCACCTGAACAAAAGGTCAGACAGATGATGAAATGCTAAGAGAAATCAAGGAAGCAAACCAATTTGGCAGTGCAAAAATAATGGGAGATTTCAATTACCCCAATATTGACTGGGCAAATGTAACATCAGGACTTGCTAGAGACATAAAGTTCCTGGATGTAATAAATGATTGCTTCATGGAGCAATTGGTTCAGGAACCAACAAGAGAGGGAGCTATCTTACATTTAATTCTTAGTGGAATGCAGGATTTGGTGAGAGAGGTACCGGTGGTGGGGCCACTTGGCAACAGTGATCATAACATGATCAAATTTAAACTAATAACTGGAAGGGGGACAATAAGTAAATCTGCAGCTCTAACACTAAACTTTCAAAAGGGAAACTTTGATAAAATGAGGAAAATAGTTAGAAAAAAACTGCAAGGTGCAGCTGCAAAGGTTAAAAGTGTTCAATAGGCTTGGACATTGTTTAAAAATACAATCCTAGAGGTGCAGTCCATATGTATTCCACATATTAAGAAAGGTGGAAGGAAGGCAAAACGATTACCGTCATGGTTAAAAGGTGAGGTGAAAGAGGCTATTTTAGCCAAAAAAAAACATCCTTCAAAAATTGGAAGAAGGATCCATCTGAAGAAAATACGATAAAACATAAGCATTGTCAAGTTAAGTGTAAAACATTGATAAGACAGGCGAAGAGAGAATTTGAAATGAAGTTGGCCAAAGAGGCAAAAACTCAATAAAAAATTTTAAATATATCCGAAGCAAGAAACCTGTGAGGGAGTCAGTTGGACCATTAGATGACCGAGGGGTTAAAGGGGCTCTTAGGGAAGATAAGGCCATTGCAGAAAGACTAAATTAATTCTTTGCTTCCGTGTTTACTAATGAGGATGTTGGGAAGATACCAGTTCCAGAGATGGTTTTCAGGGGTGATGAGTCAGATGAACCGAACGAAATCACTGTGAACCTGGAAGATTTAGTAGGCCAGATTGAAAAACTAAAAAGTAGCAAATCACCTGGACCGGATGGTATGCATCCTAGGGTACTGAAGGAACTCAAAAATGAACTTTCTGATCTATTAGTTAAAATTTGTAACCTATCATTAAAATTGTCCATTGTATCTGAAGACTGGAGGGTGACCAATGTAACCCCAATATTTAAAAAAGGCTCCAGGGGCAATCCAGGTAACTATAGACCAGTGAGCCTGACATCACTGCTGGGAAAAATAGTGGAAACTATTCTTAAGATCAAAATCGTAGAGCATATAGAAAGACATGGTTTAATGGAACACAGTCAACATGGATTTACCCAAAGGAAGTCTTGCCTAACAAATCTGCTTCATTTTTTTGAAGGGGTTAATAAACATGTGGATAAAGGTGAACCACTAGATATAGTGTATTGGATTTTCAGAAGGCGTTTGACAAAGTCCCTCATGAGAGGCTTCTAAGAAAACTAAAAAGTCATAGGATAGGAGGTGATGTCCTTTCGTGAATTACAAACTAGTTAAAAGACAGGAAACAGAGAGTAGGATTAAATGGTCAATTTTCTCAGTGGAAAAAGGTAAACAGTGGAGTGCCTCAGGGATCTGTACTTGGACTGGTGCTTTTCAATATATATAGATGAGTGAGGTTATCAAATTTGCAGATGATACAAAATTATTCAGAGTAGTTAAATCACAAGCGGATTGTGATACATTACAGGAGGACCTTGCAAGACTGGAAGATTGGGCATCCAAATGGCAGATGAAATTTAATGTGGACAAGTGCAAGGTGCTGCATATAGGGAAAAATAACCCTTGCTGTAGTTACACGATGTTAGGTTCCATATTAGGAGCTACCTCCCAGGAAAAAGATCTAGGCATCATAGTGGATAATACTTTAAAATCGTCGGCTCAGTGTGCTGCAGCAGTCAAAAAAGCAAACAGAATGTTAGGAATTATTAAGAAGGGAATGGTTAATAAAACAGAAAATGTCATAATGCCTCTATATCGCTCCATGGTGAGACCGCACCTGGAATACTGTGTACAATTCTGGTCACCGCATCTCAAAAAAGATATAGTTGTGATGGAGAAGGTACAGAGAAGATCAACCAAAAATTCTGCAATTTTTCTCTTTAGAATAGCTTCTATGATTTTTTTTCCAGCACTAATGGCAAGCTCACTGGTCTGTAGTTCTTCAAATCCTTCCTGGGGTCCTTTTAAAAGATTGATGTTACATTAGCGACCCTTTAATCCTCAAGTACAATAGACGATTTTAATGATAGATTACAAATTATTTGTAATAGGTTTGCAATTTCATTTTGCGTTCTTTCAGAACTCTGGGGTGTTAACCATCTGGACCTGGTGATTTGCTACTCTTTAGTTTGTCAATTTGCCCTATTACATCTTACAGGTTTGCCGTTATTTCATTTTCTCCAAATCATCACCATTAAATACCATTTCCAGCATGGGTATCTCCCCAACATCCTCCTCAGTAAACACCAAAACAAAGACTGCATATAGTCTTGTCTTCCCTACGTGCCTCCTTTATACCTTGATCATCTAATGGTCCAACTGACTCCCTCATAGACTTCCTGCTTTAGATTTATTTGAAAAAAAAATTATTATGAGTTTTTGCTTCTGTGGTAACCTTAGTCATCACATCAACAATTGTTTCCAGAATGAGTATGACCCTGACATCATCCTCGGTAAAGATAGAAGCAAAGAATTAATTTAGCTTTTCTGCTACAACAACATAAGAAAATAATATATGTCATACAGGGTCAGACTAAGGGTCCATCAAGCCTAGTATCCTGTTTCCAACAATGGCCAATCCAAGTCACAAGTACCTGCAAGTACTTAAACATTAGACAGATCACAAGCTACTATTGCTTATTAATTATCATCATAGCAGTTTATGGATTTATCCTTTAGGAACTTATCCAAACCTTTTTTAAATCCAGTTACACTAACTGCTGTAACCACATCCTCGAGTAATGAATTCCAGAGTTTAACTATGTGCTGAGTGAAAAAGAAATTTCTTTGATTTGTTTTAAATGAGCTAGATAATACAGTGTCCCCATGTCCTTCTGAGAGAGTAAATAACTGATTTCCATTAACTTCTTTTTATGTAGATTTTTATATTCTGCTTTTTTGCACTTTTCTAAGCACTTCAAAGTGGATTATATTCAGGTACTGTAGGTATTTCTATCTACTTCTATCTATCTACTTCCGAAAACAAGGTCAAACAGATGAAATTAATAATGTGATATCAGAAGATCTCAAAAATTTAGATCTCACAGACGCAGAAACAGCTACCTCATCTTGGTTTAAAATTATCAGTAACATAGCAGAGAATCTCTGTCCCATACAATCCAAAGAAATCAATTCTGAAAAGATAATTAAAAAAAAACCTTGGTATACTCCCGATCTAAAAGCTATGAAAACGGAGCTCCGTAAAACAGAAAAAGAATGGCGCAGAAACCAAAATTCTACTACTTTATTAAAATTCAAATCATTGCTACACAAATATTGCCAAAACACCGATAAAACGAAGAAAGATTTCTACGCTGCCAGAATCCATCAATATC
This sequence comes from Rhinatrema bivittatum, assembly GCF_901001135.1. NCBI lineage: Eukaryota > Metazoa > Chordata > Amphibia > Gymnophiona > Rhinatrematidae > Rhinatrema > Rhinatrema bivittatum. The sequence continues at coordinate 68,721,823 of NC_042628.1, read as the reverse complement.
AATTCAACCCTCAAGCACTCTTCCAATATGTCAAAAGCCTTGTAACTGCTCCAGCTCACACCAGCCCAAACAACGACGATGATTCAAAATGTGAAGAACTAGCTACGTACTTTTATAACAAAATATAATCTATTCTAACGCGATTTAAGTCACAAATTGCACAGAACTCAAACCTTAACTTCAACTCCACCCACATCAGCAATCCCCCTTACTATACCACTTCTACACACACCAACCAAGCTACATCAGCCACTCAAAATAAATCCGAAACAAAGCTAACTAATCTTGAGATCACTACCGGTATTGAAGTTGAGTCAATTCTAAAGAAAATGAAACCAGCTTTCCACCCCACAGACATCATGCCCACTAAGACTCTTCTCTCAATAAGTTCTACAATAGCAAAACCTATTGCAAAGATTCTTAACAAATCCATCACCACAGGCATAGTTCCTTCTCTACTCAAACATGCTATCATAACTCCTATGATGAAAAAATCAAACCTAGATTCATCTGATCCGGCAAACTTTCGCCCAGTATCAAACCTACCCTTCCTTTCAAAAATAATGGAAAGAGTTATCAACAAACAACTAACTGATTATTTAAACGAACATCAACTACTCTTCCCATCCCAATATGGGTTCAGAAAGTACCACAGTATGGAAACGCTTTTGATATCACTTTCAGAGGTGCTACTAAAAGCTTTAGATGCTGGAAAATCATATCTCATCGCCCTTCTTGATATTTCAGCAGCATTCGACATGGTAAATCAAACACCCTCATAATCCGCCTCTCTGAAATAGGTATTTCTGGCTCGGCATTACTATGGTTTCAGTCATTCCTGAGCAACAGAACTTACAGTGTTAAATGTGGACGAAGTGAATCCAAGCCAAGAAATCTCTCTCAAGGAGTCCCCCAAGGATCCTCACTTTCCTCTACATTATTATCCTCTACATTACTGTTTCTACAAACTACAAGTGCTGAAAAGAATTAGACCTCTTTTCCATGCCCAAGATTTTAGAACCATTCTACAAGCAATTATTTTTTCAAAATTAGACTATTGTAACACCATCCTACTCGGCCTTCCCGCCTCATACACTAAACCGCTCCAGATGGTGCAAAATGCAGCTGCACGAATTCTGACAAATACCAGGAGAAGGGACCACATAACCCCCATATTAAAGAGCCTCCATTGGCTACCCATACACTTTAGAATAATATACAAGGCCATTCTCACCACATACAAAATCACCCACCAACTGGCTCCCATCGACCTACAGATCCCCCTCCGACTACACAATTCATCAAGACCGACTAGAGATGCATACAGGTACCACCGTCCAAATCTACCAGACACTGCACACTAAGAGACCGGGCTTTCTCTACAGCCATCCCACCATTATGGAACTCCATCCCCTCAAATCTCAGAACAGAACCTTGCATCTCAACCTTCAAAAAAAGACTAAAGACCTGGAAATTCTTACAAGCCTTCCCGGACGCCAACATAGTCAACTAATCTCCAACTACACCTTGGTTATCCATTCTATTGTTTTACATATTTAAATTAATAACCTATCCTTTCTCTTCCTTCTCATCCAAGTTCTTATCACCCTGTTATATGTAACTGCCTTTTCAGCACCTTTGTTATAGTTATGTTTACTATGCACCCCTGTTTTATGTGAACCAGCATGATGTGACTGCTGTCTCGAATGCCGGTATATAAAAATTTGAAATAAATAAATAAATAAATAAATTTAATATTTACCTTACACCATTATGCCGGCTACTTTCAAAACTGGGTCTTCAACACTTCATTTACGCAGATGATGTTCAGATACTCATACCTATTACCAGCACAATCACAAATGCCCTGAACACTTGGAATGCAGCTTTATTAGAAAGTAAAACAATTCTCATGGACAACCAATTGGCTATCAACACCAATAAAACTGAGCTTATCATAATTTCACCTCCAAAAAATGCAACACTGAGCAACACTGGTCTTACACAAGGCATCTCCACTATGACACAGCAAGTACGCAGCCTTGGCATCATCACTGACAGCAATCTCACGTTTAAAAAATTCATCGCGGATACGGTTAAAAATGGATTCTTTAAGCTACACACACTAAAACGTATTAAACCTCTTTTATACCAATATGACTTCCGCACAGTCTTACAAGCAACCATTTTATCAAAGATTGATTACTGCAATGCACTGCTACTAGGTCTACCTAAAACTACAATTCAACCTTTGCAAATGTTACAAAATGCAGCTGCCCGCATCATCACCGACACAAGCCGCCACGAGCACATTACTCCAGCACTTCAGTCTTTGCACTGGCTACCCGTGGCTTCCAGGATAATATATAAATCCATGACGCTTATACATAAAGCCATTCACAACAGAGATATGCACTGGTTCACTGATCATCTACAATTCAAAACATCAATCCGCCCAACTAGATTCTAGCATTTAGCTAAACTGAAGATCCCCGCGCCTAATCTGACCAATCTTTCTACTACGAAAGAACGTTCATTCATCATTGCTGGATCCACAATATGGAACACCATGCCCTCTGAATTACGCCAGGAACTTTGCCACAAAAAAATTTAAACAAAACCTAAAAACCTGGTTATTCAAAAAAGCCTACTGTTAATGAATTGAGTCCTCTTCTATTCATCCTAGTTTATATCCACAGACACTCATATATTGATTTTTATTATCTTAATACAAAGTTATACATGGTATTGTATTCTTTCAGTTATTATATTATATTGTAAAGCGCTATGCTGAATTAATGTTTGAATGTAAACCGAGGTGATGTTACCTACGTGCCCCGGTATATAAAAATCTGTAAATAATAATAATAATAATAATATTTCCCTAACCCCAGAAGTATACAAATCTAAGTTTGTACCTGAGGCAATGCCCAAGGTCACAAGGCGCAGCAGTGGGACTTGAACCCTACTCTTCCATTCCAAGGACTTTGGAAAGTCCTTTCATGATTTTGTAGTTGTCTCTTCTCCAAGCTAAACAGCCCTAACTTCTTTAGCCTTTCCTCATAAGACAGCTGTTCCATGTTCCTTATCATTTTGGTTGCCCTTCTCTACTCTTTCTCCAGTGTAACTATATCCTTTTGAGGTGCATTGACCAGAATTGCACACATATTCAAAGTGCGATCTCACCATGGAGTGATACAGAGGCATTATGACATACTCTGTTTTATCTTTCATTCCCTTCTTAATAATTCCTAACATTCTGTTTGCTTTTTTGATCGCCACAGCACAACCTGGGCTGACGATTTCAATGTATTATCCACTATAACGCCTAGATCTCTTTCCTGGGTGGTAACTCCTAAGATAGAACCTAACATTTTGTAACTGCAGCAAGGGCTTTCCCTATATGCATCACTTTGCACTTATCCATGTTAAATTTCATCTGCCATTTAGAAGCCCAATCTGCAAATTTCGCAAGGTCCTCCTGCAATTCATCACAATCCGCTTGAGATTTAACTACTCTGCATAATTTTGTGTCATCTGCAAATTTGATCACCTCATTCATACCCCTTTCCAGAACATTTATAAATATATTAAAAAGCATTGGTCTACCCTAAGCACTCCTTTTACCTCTTGATCATCTACTGACTACCTCACAGGCTATTTACCAATGGAAGCAGTTCAGAGGAAGGCAACTAAAACGCTGTGGGGTCTGTAGCACAAGAATACGAGGAGAAACTGAAGAATCTAAATATGTACACCCTGGGGAGGAGATACAGGGGAGATATGATCCCGACCTTCAGATACCTAAAGGTATTAATGATGTACGAACATCGAACCTTTTCTATTGGAAACTGTAGAACTAGAGGTCACGAAATGAAACTCCATGGGAGACAAACTAACATCAGCAAATATTTCTTTATGGAGAGGGTAGTGGATGCCTGCAATGCCTTCCTGGAAAAGGTGATGAGCAAGACTTCAAATTCCAATCACCTACAGTACCAAAGTCATTGTATTTGAGGACCAAAGAGCCACACTGACCATTACTGGTCTTTCTCCTCAAAATCAGTATCTAAGAAGAGGCCTTGCAAGCAAGCTTCCTCTCTCTCACACCCTAGTTGCCTTGCTCTCTCTCTCTCTCATGCACACACATACACACACACACACACTATCATGGTCGGACAAGCTCAGGAACTAGTTATGGGTTTCACCTTTTCCAATCATTTTCCCCGCAGGTTAAGTCTTTGGGTTTGGGGTCTGGTAGGACTTAGGTGAGGTCCCAATGAGTGAAGGAAGTCCAGGAACAGGCCAGTGGTCAGGGAAGACAGCATGCAGGCAAAAGTCATGATCAAGGCAGGGCCGGTGCAAGGGGAAGGGCGCCCTAGGCAATTTCCCCCCCCCCCCCTGTCGTGCCATCCCCACCCCTGCCCCGGTCGCAGCCCCGACTCCTTCCCCACTCTCCCAACCCCCCCCCCAAAAGAAAACTCACTTGGTGGTCCAGTGGGGGCCCGAGAGCGATCTGCCTCTCTCGGGGCCTCGGCTGCCACTAATCAAAATGGCGCCGGTGACCTTCAGCCCCTACCATATGACAGGGGCTACTGGTACCATTGGTTGTCACATGGTAGGGGCTAAAGGGCACTGGTGCCGTTTTGGTTAGTGGCAGCCAAGGGCTCGGGAGCAGCAGATCGCTCCCGGGCCCTCCGCTGGACCACCAGGGAGGGTGTTAGGAGGGTGCCACGGGAGAGGAGGCAGGACGTTGCGGTAGGCAGCAGAATTGAAAGGGCACTTTTTACCCTTTCAAAATTCTGCCGCCAACCACGGCGCCCCCTACCACTCGGCGCCCTAGGCACAGGCCTAGCTCACCTAGTGGTTTCTCTGACCCTGGATCCAGGCAGGCGGCGTGTAGGCAGAGTTGAATACCAGGAACAGGTCAAGGCAGGCAGCATTCAGGCAGAGTCAGATAACTGGCCAAGGTCAAGAACGAGAAATCAGTCCAAGAAGAAGCAAGGGTCAAGGCAAGAAGAGGCAGGCGAAAGCAGGGCAAGGGCAGAAGCAAGGGACACAGACAGAAGTAGGAACACAGGAGCCATACGCAGGATCAGGAGTGAGGCACAAACAGGATCAGGAACAACGGAGTAGCAAAATTGACTTGTTTCTGAGGTGCTGAATGGCTGCAAGGAACTTCCTTATATACTCATGCGGGATGTGATGTCATCAGCCAGTGCCACAGGAGGTCCCGGCTGGAAGATCTATAAAAGGACTCCAGAACTACAGGAAGCTCAGCCATGATCTTTGGATGCAGCATGATGCCGGAAGCACTTCAGATTAGAGGTGAAGGGCATT